>NW_028317709.1:0-14944 GCF_055824585.1 Amblyomma mixtum
GCATTGTTTGTTTTTATTTACTTTTTATTTTTCATATTTTTTATTTTAGCTTCTTTTCTTGTTTTTCTTGATTTTATTTTTATTTTCATCTCTTATTTTATTTTGTTTTTATTTTTGTTTATTTCCTTATTTTTATTTTCCTTTCTTGACTTTATTCCTTTTATTTTATTTATGAAACCTATGCATTCACCTTTATTCATGCTGGAACCTTGAGCCTTCGTGGCGGAGTGGTAGCGTCTCCACTTCAAGGTAGGTAGGAAAGACTTTTATTGCTCTAGAAAGGTGCTAGTAGCAGACGAGAAAGAAGAGGTCCATCTTCCTTCTTCTCACAGGGTCGGTGCCCCTATTCCAGGGCTCCGCTGAGCTTCGCTGCTCGTTGGGCGTGCTGGATCAGACCTTGTTGGCAACCCAGATCGCCGCTGGAGAGCCGGCTCTCCCACTGTTCTGCACTCGGGTCTTTGCGAAAGTTGTCGTTTTTACTGCATTCCCACGTGATGTGGTACAACGATGGTTTGCTACCACACCACGGGCAAGTGTCCCGATATTGCGTCGGGTAAATCTTGCTAAGGATATGCAGGTTTGGGAATGTTCCTGTCTGCAATCTTCGCCAATACACTGCCTCTAGTTGATTTAGATCAGGATGAGGCGGCGGATAGCGGATCCGTACCCCCTTATAGTAGTTGAGAATGTCTGAGTACGTAGGGCTGACTCGGTCGGGTAGATCGTCCGATTGGGAGGAAGCTCGGCTCGTATACCCTCGAGCTACCTCGTCGGCGCGTTCGTTCCCGGCTATGTCGGTGTGTCCTGGCACCCAGTAAATGCTATGTGTGACTTTTGGTGGCGTCGCGCTCTGGAGGAGCCGGAGCGCGGCGCGACCTATGCGGCCGTTCATGTAGTTACGGCACGCTTCTCTCGAATCTGTAAGGATGGTAAGGGACATGTTGCTTCGATAACCGGCTACCGCCGCTAGAGCTACGGCCAGCTCAAATGCCAAAGGCCCTGGTTCGATTCCCACCCTCGGCGCAGCTTCTTTTTAAGCAGTGACGCCGAAAGGCGGACAAATCTGAAGATGCGTCTGTCGACACTCCCGCCGACGCGTCTGTCGAGATTCCTGCCAACGCGTCTGTCGACATTCCTGCCAACGCGTCTGTCGACACGGCTGCCGACGAGTCTGTCGACACTCCTGCCGACGCGTCTGTCGACACTCATGCCGACGCGTCTCCTAACGACAGTATGAGGCATTACAGGCTTTCGCCTTAAAAACCTGCACGGTGCAGATTCCGCAACCCTCCCGCCGCGGTTGTCCGCTGCCATCCGCAGCCCCAGCCACGGGGACCAACTCTGGGCCGTCCAGCAGGCCAGCGAGGCGACGGCGAGGCAACGCCTCGTCGTCCCCACATGGGAGACCTAAGGCTCCGTCGGCGGGAGCCCTGCAGGACTATAAATTAAGTTGTTACCAACCAACCAACGACCACGACGGCACCTCTTTCATCCTTTCATCTTTCAGTCCCTCCTTAATCCCTTACGGTGCGGTTGGGTGCCCACCGAGATAGGTGAGGCAGTAACTGCGTTATTTCCTCTCTTCAAAACCAATTTTCAGTTTTTCCATTGGCTTAAATGCGGGTTTGGGGTTTCCACCACGACGAGACCGTTTCTGCGTCATTTCCTTTCCTCAAAAAACAAATTTTCGGTTTGTCCAACTAGCAAGGCGTCTCGCCGTATCGGCAGTGGCGTTCCTTAGGCTCCCTCGCAGCGCTGCCAGACGCTGCCAGACGATGCCACACTTAAAGACGAAGCTTGACCCTAAGAGAGAGAGACATAGAAAAATGTTTAATTTATAAAATAATTATGGCAAGTGTAAATTAGTAAATTTGATTTTTAGGAAAGGAAATGCCGCAGTAAATGCCTGAATTATTTAGGTGGACACCTGAACCGTAACGTATGGCAGAGAGGAAGGTGGGAGTGAAGAGAGAGAGAGACAGAGAGGTGCAGAAGTGGAGACCTCCAACTTCCCAAATTTTTCCACTGGCTTTCTCTCTTTCTTCTTTCACTCCTACCTTCCTCCCTTACCTCCCTTACAGCGTGGTTCAGGCGTCCACCGAGATATCTGAGACAGATACTGCGATTTCCTTTCCTCAAGAACCAATTTACCAATTTACTTCGAGCAGCGCGTTCGTCACGAGCGCGGACCATACAAGGGGTGTTGGCCACAAGCGCTTCGCGCGTACGATTCAGGAACAGGCGCAATCCTCCTGCGTTCTTCCGGCCGCTGGACGACCACCTCTTCCAGCTGAGAATGTTTTCTCGTTAATAGGTGTAGTGCCCACCTCGCATCGCGTATCTGTGTTTAACTGGTTTTGAGCAGCCTGACGTTATTTCGGTGTGCAGCGTGAAACGGCACGAAGACATCCGTACGAACGCCGCTGGAACCGGACTTCCCTGCTGCGACTGTCGCTTCATTGCCCGCAAGGAGGAAGGCGCAGGGTAAGGGTAAGTCTGTTCCAAGCCATTATGGTCAGTTTTTTTTTTCCCATGTGGGTTTTAACGTAACACGCATTGCAGATCGGCGAGTCGCTGTAGGCTCTGCTACGCCTGAGACGGAAATGACTTCCGTTTAATTCGAGCGCATTGCGGCGTAAAGATTTAAAAGTGCCAATTAATTTTGACGAAAAATTGCTGCCTTAACTCGGCAGTGTACGTGTAGGTTTATGGGAGTTTAGCGTCTCAAAGCGACCTCAGGCTGTGCGGGACGCGGTAGTGAACGGCTCATGGAATTCCGACTTCCTGGTATTCTTTAACGTGCAGTGACATCGCATAGTACACGGGCCTCTAGAATTTCTCCTCCAAAGAAATTCCAGCCGCCGCGCCCGGGTTTCAATGGGCGTCTTTTCGGTGAGCAGCCGAGCGCAATAAACACTGCGCCAGCGTGGCAGGGCAGGGAAACGGTGATGACTTAAATGCACGATACAGGTTCCGTCATTGCAAAGGTTTTAACACCAAAACGGCGAGCGAGAGAAGGCAAGCATATTGGCACTTACAATTCAATCTAAATAGCAATAGTTGCCGTGCAGCGCCGATGTAAGTGTGTCCTGGACGCAAAACCAGCAAGTGAGGGCGTTATTAGTGTCATAGCCTGCACACCCTAATTAATCAATATTAATGATAAACTTGTGTGCTGAGATGTGTCGAAGCAAATGTGCTGATCACAGCAGACATAACACCTATGGACCTGGCCTTTTCACGTAAGCCTTTGCTTCCGTTTATTTCTTCAGATGAAGCTAGGAGCAATGGCCAATGAGGTGGAGGCTTGGCGAGAGAATGGAAGAGCGCCGCAACGCCGAGGAAAGATCAGAAACTGCATCCAGGAGACGGTGCCTTTTTTCCAACTGGCGGCGAACGCTGCGAGCAAGGAACCCAATAACACATGCAAGGGCGCCATGGATGGAAACGGCACTAAACACATTGGTGAGGCACAGGTCGATCATCACGCTGGTAAACATAACGTGGCCTTTCGGTTGATGACTCGTACATAGCAGGCATACATTGCCAGCTTGAGCGCCTATATGAAGTCAGAATAAAATTTTTACTATAATAAAATATTTGAATGAAAGTTGTCCTCGAATATGGGTATGTGTGGAAAGTCAGTTAATTGTGCACGTTTCTCGTAACGCCATCCAAACCGCGACTTTTTCTTTTTCTGATACCAACAATCACGTTGGCTTGTAGCAGCAAGTTGAATTCTGAAACTTGAATATTAAGGGAAAACACAGACCGCAAGAGAAATGATCTTGACATTTCGTTTCCAGCGCAAGAGCGTACGCGACAACCTTTGCCCAACGATAAAATTTCATTCAAGCCCCCCACGTGGACTACTTCAAAAATTTCATTGTCGGTGCGAAAAGCACGTAAAGAAAATTATCCAGACCGAGTGCATATTTGTTTCAGTCATGTAGTTAGCGCTTATGTGGCAAAGTAACTGAAAGCTTTGACGGTAAGCAGCGGGCTAGAAGGGATTGAGACCGGTTGTGTGACTTGATGGTATTTATCTAACGAAGCCAACCTTCTACTGCCGTGCATAGCCACTCTGACTAACTTTAACTGACTACTATGAAACAATCGCGCTAACCTTTGCAGCCACTCGCTCTCCCTGGGCGGCAGTGGCGATCGTCCGTGGCCCTCGTTCGCCGAGCGCAGACGCCGTGTCCACCAGGCGAAGGCTGACCTGCTACACGAGCCGCCGTGCGAAACTCTACACCCACAGCAACCAGCCTACATGGTCGCAGTGTGCCAGAACGGGCAGCACCCGCCCCGATGAGGCCTGAAATCGGTGCTGGTAAGAAACGCGAATCTCGTAAAACAAGGTCGGATGAGTTGCGATATCCGGAGGCCGCTTCTGCAAACACCGGCTTAGCCCATTGGAGCTCAGCCACCAAATGAAGTAGTACGTAAAGCGGGTGCAAACACAGAAACACACTCATGATAGGAATTCGTTTATAAGCCGCAGCAGCTTCGAGATAGTTTGCACTACAAAAATCAACGAGAGCGTATACAAGAGTGTATGGAAGCACAACGGGCATTGAGTGATGAGTTCGCCGATGCTCATTTTGATCCTTTTTTTGCAATACATTGCCAACAATGTTGACATGGTGTGAAGTCGATACTTTGAAAACTGATTAAAAAGGTGTGCTCAGTAATTGAAAAATCGAGGTTCCCGCTTATGTTCTACATTTCATGCATTCCAGACAATACCGCTTCCCCGCATTGCAAAGTGTAGCTCTGCCGCTGGCGTCCGGTACTTGACCAAGTTGCAAATCGCTAGAGGCCGTGTCACGTGTCAGCAGTGCGAGGGGAGGGAAGGGAGGCAGTCTTGAGCTTCCCGTGAGAGTTTGCTTCAATTACTCCCTTTCTTCGAGCTCGCGAGTCAAGAAAATTGCGGAGCTTTTTGAGGTGGTCTGCACAGTCCGTAACACAGCATAGAAATCAGTTTAACGAAAGGTTACGCTAGAAACGGGGGCACTCATGGACGCCATTTATACAGCGTGATCCGTACCACTCTATATGTGTCATCAGCGTGAAATGAAACGCCAGCGCTAAAACAAAATAATATCAGTTCGTGGAGGGGAAATACAGGCAGAAGCGATTAACGTCTTAAAAAAGGTGTCTACGTATTCAAGGACTATCAGCAAGGCTAGCTTTAGCCTATCTCTCACCCAGGATCTTGCAGTTTTGGTTTTAGTGTTTAAATGGTCCATCAACCTATATTTCTGGCGCCCACTGCTGCGCTTGCCTTCTCTTGATATCCACTCCATTACCCTTTAACGACCGTGGGTTATAATGATTACTGTGCACTTCGATACAAAAGACTTCAGAAAAGTATACCTGAATACAAAACTAAAGTGAACTGCAGCAAGTATGTTATCACTTCGTAAAAATACACACATAAAGGAACGGCAAAAATGGTATCGGTTACTTTGACCATCTTGTGACCGAACAAAATTACGTCTTTGAACCTTACAGGTGTTTGCGCATCCCCAGGAGCATAATATATATAAGCGCTTTGACTGTGATAGGGACGTTGTAAAGTAATAATTATAGTAGATAACTAAACCGCAGCGACGCTTTGATAACTTTGTCGACAGGAATGCGGATTTTAAGTCTACATATCAAGGGCACTCCTAGTTGATGTGGAGATCTGTTAATGCTAGTATCCCGATAGGTTTTGCAACTTTTGATTTTGCGTTTTAGCTGCTGTCAGTTTCCCTCCATGCCTTTTTATCATATGATCTTGACTGTCAGTAATTTGAGAAATCTGAAGCTGTCCTGGAAATTGGAGCTGGAACTGCTGAGCTTTCTCAAACCTTTTTATTTAAATAGCAGGTTGTATTTTGGACCTCCTTGTTGTAGTAGCTCCAGATAGTTTTACAAAATAATAATAAATATAACTGTAAAATTCATGAGCAAAAAAAAAAAGAACTCCGGAACGAAGATTCGACGAAAGGAAGAGAGTGACCAATCGAGGGCATATTTAATGTATACCCTCGCAAAACCTCTCGTGTGCGCGTTGAATGGGTTAAATGGCGGCTGTGATTGATCGAATTAGTAACTCGATGATTATCTGAAATGACCTAAACGAGCTTGATATTTTAGGAGCGTGCTTGCAGCTCGTGACGTCGCACAAAAGTTATCATGAAAAATCGCTCGGATCGGGGCCCAATTTGCGCTGAAGTAAACGTCACTCGGCTGCCAAATTAATCACAGGGGATCAGAAGCTTCCGGAGCAGTATTGCAGCGGCGGCCTGATGGTTTGAGCATCCGCCAATCATGTGTGTGTGTGTGTGTAGGGGGGCGGGGGTGCGGGTTTCTATCCTCAGTACCATCGGGAACACACGGGGGACACGATGTGCACCAGCTTTCCATTACTGTGTCGCTTATCTCGCATGGAATGCATGGGAAATGTTTGTGACTTCAGCTTGAAAAAGTCGAACACACCTTCTGACATGGCGCTTTTACTTGAACGTAGCGCTTCTCAGAAAATTCATGATCAGGTACTCTGTTACAGCTTAAGCGAGAACTTGGAATTGGGTGACTACTCATCGCATGTACAGAGCATAAGAGCTCGGCCAACTGTTATTCCTTCACTTTACTGAGAAGCGTGCATATACTAGGAGAGAGGCAGGCATCCAAAAATTGAACCACCAATGTTTTTGTGGAGACGAATCGTGGCCGCCAGACGTCGGCGGGTCTCCACAAATATATTCGGCTGGACGTGCTCAGCCAGGCGGGAACGGAACAGCGTGCCGCCGGGCTTGCAGCTAAGCAGCCACCTAATCCAGTCTGCGCGTGCTTGACAGGCGTACTGGGACTGTCGTCGTCTTCTGCGGCCGGACCGTGATGGCACCCTATAGGGCCCCCCCTCTAGCGATGAAGCCATGAGCGAGGTTTGAATGCCGAAAAGCGGATACTCTTGGCGAAAATCGTACACGCCGAGGACTGGCACGGTCGGGAGGGAATGCGGCGACACAGTTTGCGATGACGTCGGTGTCAGGGTGAGCAGGTTTAAGGCTGTCAACTGAGATTGTGTCCTCCCGGCCGTTGATGAGCAGGAGAAAGTGCTTAGGAGCACGCAAGAGCACTTGGTAGGGACCTCGTACGGTGATCTTAAGGGCGGGCGTACGGCGTAGTGGCGAACAAAGACGCGAGTGCACCGCTGAAGGTCAGAGGGGACGTGGACACGACGAGAATACTGGCGTGACGTGGTGGAACGACAGTGCTCATAGCGCTACATAAGCGGTAGGCGTAATTCGAGAAGTCAGCAGGCGTGGGTGGCGAGGGTTCGAAGAATTTTCCAGGACACGGAGAGGCTGCAGTATTGCGGCGCAGCGACGAATGAAGCGCCGATAATAGTTGGCGAGGCCAAGAAATTCGCGCAATTGTCGTGTGGTGGTGGGCCGGGGATACTGACTGATGGCGGTGACAAGGGCCGGTAACGGGCGAATGTCATTGCCATTGACGCGATGGCCGAGAAAGTCCAACTCTGCAACGCCGAACTCGCTTTTAGGTCCGTTGACCACAAGACCAAAGCGGCTGAGTCTTGCAAGCACTTTACGCAGGTGGAGCTTGTGGGCCGATGCCGTAGGGCTGTTGGCGACAATGTCGTCAAGATAGGCAAAGCAGCACGCCAAGCCACGTAGTACTTTTTCAACAAAACGCTGAAAAGTCTGGGCAGCATTCAAACATGCATCAAACGTCAAACATGCAAGTTCAATAGCTAAGCAGGATAATAAGTGATCATTGAAGCAGATCACATGGCAAAAACGGGGTCTAAACATATCAGCACGCCTTCTGATACTACGTCAGAATCTTAATGGATGACTTCATGTTTGTATACGTGGTAGACGACACTTGTAGAGAATTCTGGAGCGCCTCGTTAAGTGACTTACTGAGCGCCAGCCGCGTACAGCCTTTGTCAAAAGTTTAGAGCCCAGGGGGTCTGCTTCTGGGCCACATTGCTTTGCTCGTAATGCGTCCTCAGCGTCCCAAGTCTGCTGAAGGTAAGAAGATTTCTGGTCCTGCTCCCTCCGATGGGTAGGACTTCCATTAGTACTACAGGAGCGCCACAAGAGTGCTTAGAAGCAAACCCCATGGGCTCGAAACTTTTGACAAAGGCTGTACGTGTTACATCGACAGTGTAAGAGGCCAGACGCAGAGCAGCGCGATAAAGCCTTCCCGCCAGGTGTGGCAGGTCTTGTACACCGGTCAGTGTCAATGACGATATATTCCAAAGTCAACGCTGAGGATGTCTCCAGTTTTGCTCTCGTAGGGGGGCCATAGTTCGTTCCCCGAGCCATCACACGGAGAGCGCTGCCTTTTCCCCCATGCTACGCAGGTGCGACCATGGGCAGGCTGACGGAGCATAAGTTGGGCCAGAGGCACGGCGGCATAAGTGGCTGTGCTTAGATCCGAGGTGGACGGCCCGGTGGACCTAGACCAGGATCTGCGGCAGTTTGTCGCATTCTTGCTGAATGCCATCGTCCCATGCCACCTCGACTATCCAGTGTGCCGTCCGAGAAAGGGGCGCCTGCTTCTCTCTGATTTCTGATTAACGGAGGGCTGCCGTAAAACTTCAGGTCTCGCTAGAGGCCTGCTTTTTATCGCTGCCATTTTTTATATTGTAGTTCATATATTTCATGTCCAATTATTGCATTAATAAATAACGTACTGAAACGAAGCAACGTTTCTATAGTTTGTATTGTGGATGACATCAGATGGCAAACTTAGCCCCACAGTGCTGCGGTGTTTTAACGCATCGTGCAAAGCGAATAACCGCACACAAGCGCAATATGCATGATGATAATGTTATTTTGTCAATATGGACCATGTTCCAACGTAGGGAAAACATCCCTGTGAAGATTTTCTTCTTCTGTTGGAGTGGGAATAATCCAGCATAACACATTTTTACGCAAAGGTAAGCTTATTACAGCGTAGCTCACGCAGTTCATTTGCAATTTTTGCGCCGTTTCTGTAGAGCAGATGTAGTTACAGGTCATGATGTATACACAGCACTGACTCGCAGATCATGGCAGGACTGAACGCAAAGCGCGAATAGCGCGTCGCTGATAGTGCCAGGACTGTTATCGTTCAATTCTTGTTTTCAAGACTAGCTAAGCATAGGCTGAGAGTGTTGCTCTCCACTGTTCCAAGAGGCCGGTTATGGGCCTTCCCTCTGGCTCAGGTGTTCGCCGATATGTGTGAGACAGATACCGTGCCATTTACTTTCCTCCCAAACCAATTTACCAATTTCACCCTCTGCTTTCCAAGCTCCCGCTCCATTGGTTTTGCATCTTAACGCGGGACTAAGGTGTCCACTGCTGGTTACAACGGACAATGACGACGTCGACGCCGTGAAACGCAGAAACGGGCGCCAAAGAGCTGCGGTCTAAAACTTTTTTTGAGGAAAGCAAATGACGCAGTACCTTCTCACATATCTCTGTTGTCGTCCGAACCGCGCTGTAGGGAAGGAATAAAGGAGAGAACGAAAAAAGAAAGGAAGAAAGAGGTGCCGTAGTGGAGATCTCTGGATAATTTCGACCCCCTGGGGATCTCTAACGTGCAGTTACATCGCACAGCACGCAGGGCCTAAGTCGCTTCATATACAGTATTAAGGCGGAAACTTGGGCTAGTTGGAAAGCGTTCGAAATCATATTTGCTAGCGCTTAGTAAACACACGGGACAAGAACACAAATACACAGGACAGACGCTTGTCTTCAACTGCCGTTTATTCGAAAAACAATCAATATATGACATCTCAAAAATAGCAAATTCACACATGCGCAGTTGCAACGCCACGCCTTAGGAACGTGATTTCTTTTTTTTTTTTTTGACAGATTAACAGACGGGGTGCTGACGCATTTTGAACCTTCACTATCAATGCACATAGCTTCAAAAATTTCACGTTCCGCTTGAGTTTTCATTCTACCTAGAATGATTGTTTCTGGAAATATTGGTGTGCAAGGTACAGGACAGGGTCAGGGTCGCCAGGGTACCGTTCGATAAAACAGCGTTTGCAGTGCGCAGCGAGATTCCCCCCCGCCGATATGGATTCCGTTGCCAAGCGGTGCTCTCTCAGTCGTTCATTTATGCATCTTCCTGATTGCCCAATATACGCCTTGCCACAAGTGAGCGGGATTTTGTAGACAACACCGACTTATTATTTATTTATTTATTTCAAAATACTGCAGGCCAGCGTTGGCCCAAGCAGGAGTGGAATAAGAAAACACAAATTACAACACAATTGGATGGAACGAACTTCTTTTGGTGGTTCGTAGTGCACATTGGCTTTCTTACCTCGCCGTTCACGAGCGGGCACAAGCGCACCAGTTTCCTCGGGGCAGTCAATACAAGATCGACGCCACACTTCTTCGCCACCTTTTTTAGAAGGTGCGACATGTTGTGCACATACGGCATAGAATTTATCAGAATTTATTAGACTTCACAAAAATAAAGAGGACAGGGGAACGATAGAATTAGAGATAGATGGACAACCCGTAAGAAGGACAAATAAGCTTCGCATCTTGGGAATGTGGCTGCAGGAGAAAGGCAAACGGGACCATACCATCCAGCTCTTGGAACACTCCACGAAACAGATATGCAGGATGTTAAGCCGGATTACGAACAAGAGAAAAGGGGTGAAGGAGCGAGATGCGTTACGGATCACTTCTGCGCTCATCATACCGAGGATGACGTACGCGCTTCCGTACCTACAACCTAACAAAGGGGAAAAGAACAAAATGGAAACATGCATCAGAAGGGCGTATAAGCAAGCCTTAGGCATCATGACCTGCGCCTCGACAGAGAAGCTGATGAACATGGGGGTGTACGGCACCTATGAGGAGCACAGCGAAACCATGCTCAGATTTCAAATGGAAAGACTTAAAAGAACAGCCGCTGGCCGCGCACTACTGATCAAGCTAGGATACCCGGCAGAAGACGAGGGCGAAGACAAGACAGACATTGACAGCCAAATTAGGAGCACTTTCTTGGTTAAACCAGTGCCCAGAAACATGGACCCGAAGAACCACGAAGGAAGACGGCCGGCGAGATCATTGGAGTTGGACAGGTTCCTAAAGAAGAAACAGATGGTTCTGTATGTTGACGCGTCCAAGTACAGAACGAAGGAAAACTCTAGGGCGGTAGCAGTAGTGAACGCCAATGGAAATATAGTTACTGGTGCATCAGTGCGCACAAGGACAACACAAGCAGCGGAAGAGATCGCCATAGCTCTAGCCCTGACTGAAGCCAATCGGCAGGGACTGAGTTACTCGATAGCCACGGATCCTCAGGCTGCAGCAAGGGCATACAGAGATGGAAGGATCGGCCGAAAAGCCGCGAGTATCCTGTTCGAATAAAAACAACACAGACATGGATCAAACAACACAAACATTCAACACACCATCATTTGGGTCCCTGACACTGGGGTTGAGGGAAATCTCATGGCAGACACCGTTGTCCGAGGGTTCACGAACCGGAGGGCGGGTTTGCCGGTGGAACCCTTCAGCACGCCAGAATCTTACGGGGAGGCAATGAAGGCGTTGTTGGGAGCGCGCAAGAAGTACTCGGCTCCGGCGGATATCCTCGACAGAGAGCAGGCCACCACGCTCAGACGACTACAAACAGACACCTACCCAAGCAGAGCCATGTATCACAAAATGTGGCCGAACAGATACGCGAAAGAGTGCGTGTGGTGTGGGTGGTGGTGGTGAAAACTTTTATATTGTAAAAAAGAGTTTGGGAGCCACAGAGTGGCCCCGCTACATGGTCGGCGTCCCTAGTCCGGGACACCGCACGACGAGGCCCCGTCTCTCGCCCGTTTCACCAGAGCCCTTTGGGACTCAAGCGAGGAGCAGTTGAGGAGGGCAGTCTCCCATCCTCTCTGGAAGGGGTAGGGGAAGGGGGGAGGTGGGGATTTTGAGTACATGCCCACACCATGTGGAAGATATCACAGGTCTCCCCACAGTGTGGGCATCGCCCATCCGTGTTAGGATCGTAATGTTTTATTATTGCAGGACAGAGTAGAGTACCTGTCTGCAGGCGCCTTAAAGTTCGCTCCTCCGTCTTACTCAGCCCTTTTGCAGGGGCCGGGAAAAGGCGGTGGTTGTCGCTATAATGTGTTAATATTTCCCTGAATCGCAGCAGCGGCTGGTTAGTCTCCGAGCCAGAAGATTGTGGGGCTAGGACCTACGCGTATGTAAGAGATTTCTTGTCTAATCGCCAGGCCTTTCTTCGGATTGAGGGCGAGGAATACGGCCCTTACATGATGGGAACACGGGGTACCCCTCAGGGAGCAGTGTTATCACCGCTCCTGTTCAACATTGCTATGATGCGCCTCCCAAGCCAATTGGCCCGGGTAGAAGGCATTCAACACGCGTTATATGCAGATGATATTACAATTTGGACCACTCAGGGGAGCCTTGGAGACATGGAGGACCGCCTTCAGCAGGCTGCTTCCATAGTCGATGCGTATGCTAATGACTGTGGGCTCCAATGTGCTCCAGCGAAATCAGAGCTTCTGCATGTCAGAGCGAACCCAAAGGATAGGACAGCAATACACATCTCTCTGTCAGGAGGTCCTATTAGAGAGGTGGAGGAGCTCCGTATCCTGGGCCTTTTCATTCACCAGAGACTCAGACCGGACTCCACTATTGCGAAACTCAAGAGAGTAGGCGAACAGGTAGGGCGCATGATCCGCCGCGTTTCCAACAAGCGGGGTGGTCTGCGGGGCAGGGACGCGCTTCGGCTCGTCTATGCCTTCGTGACTAGCCGGATCCTCTACGCCGTGCCATATCTCCGCACTACTAAGCAAGACGAGGCGCGAATAGACGCCATCATCCGCAAGGCAACTAAGCGAGCCCTGGATCTCCCGGTGGCTACCTCTAATGCCAAACTCAAGGCATTGGGGGTGCTAAACTCCTACCAGGAGCTGCGGGAGGCCCACCTCGTGAACCAATACACGCGGCTCACGCAGACGGCTCCTGGGCGCCGCCTGCTAAACCGCTTACACATCCAACACGACTGCACTCCAGAGGAGGCGGAGCGTATCCCAGTACTATGGCGCCATATGCTCTGGGTCTCCCGCTCCCCCGTAACATGGACACCGACATGCATGAAAACAGACGACAAGCGCGGGCTCGGGCTCTTGAGAGACAACACGGCTCCCGACCCGGTGTATATTATGTAGACGTAGCAGGGCCATCGCCCACGGGATTTTACTCGGCCGCTGTCGTTCACCAGGAAATGCACGTTGATGGACTCTCCTTTCGAGCCCCGAATTCAATGCGGGCCGAGGAAGTAGCGATAGCGCTTGCTGCCGCCCACGCCAATTCGAGAATAATCATCACGGACTCCCGAAAAGCATGTGAACATTACTTGGCAGGGGAGATCTCCCCCTTAGCTGCTTGTATTCTACGACGGACTGCCACTGATCCAACACCCAAACGAATCATTTGGGCTCCTGGCCACCAGGGCTTACGAGGTAATGAGGCCGCTGACGCGGCTGCCCGAGCGCTTACTCACCGGGCTCCTCATCCCAGCTCTTCTGGCGTGTGGTGTGGGGGCTACGCCACAACGTACCACGCCACCTGGGGCTGCGAAAAAAGCCCTTTACTACCAAAGGTAAATAGCCCTAGTCTAGAGCAGTGGGAGGCCCTCCTGGCTGACTCCGACCCGAGCACACAGCTTATGCTGGTGACGACGACCAAGGCAGCGGCGGAGGCCAACGGTATCCTGGACTAGGGAAGACCGACCACTGTAGCTCCACATCTATCTATCCGCATCCCCCTACTCCCTAACTCTTCCTTTCGAAAAAAAAATAAATAAATGTTTTTACTACTACTACTACTACAAGGTAGTCGTCAACATATCTAAAAATGCGTTTAACTTTGTCAGTGTTGATCCGCGCGACAATGCGTTGGTCAATGTATGCTAAAAAGAGAGCTAAGAACAGGGGCGATGCAGGACCCAATGCATATGCCATCCTTCTGTACGTTAGTACAGAAGACTAGCGTCTGTCCTGCGTATTTGTGTTCTTGTCCCGTGTGTTTACTAAGCGCTAGCAAATATGATTTCATATACAGTAATATTGGGGCCTCCGCAATACACTCCAGAATGCGTGTGGTGCGGACCTCGTCCCATTTTGCAGAATAAAGTTTTATACTACTACTACTTCGAGTTTCCCTTCCGTCGAAACGCGGCCACCGCGGTCGGTTTCGAAGCCGAGTACTCCGCCTTAGTATACGATCGCCTTGACCACTGAGCCACCGCGGTGGGTACGCCGGGAACGCCGACACCGGATTCGGTTACGAACGGGGTATTTAACACTTTCGCGTTAAGAAAGCCACGTGTGCATAAACATTTTTGGCGGCCCCAGATGTCGGGCTGTTACTCCCCCGACAGTTTCGGCAAGGAAGCAGCTTCTTTGCAATACCTACTTCAGAAAAGGCGAGGACGTTTCGGCCACGACACAAAAAGTCAGGGGGCACTTCGGCTCTCTAAAAAAAAACCATGTGCGAGGAAGTGCTGCAAGGCGAAAGCGTTTCCTTGAAAACTGTTCTTTGTTTTTATTTTTTGTATATTTTTATATTATTTGTCTATTTTTGTTTCTGTTAGTTTTTTGTTATTCTATTTTTTCTTTTCATTTTATTTATGTAACCCATGCATTCACTAGTTGCGCCTTTATTCATGCTCGAACCCTGAGCCTTCATAGCGCAGTGGTAGCGTCTCATTTCAGTCGCTACCTATAGAGTGGAAGATGCAATAGAAACGAATTAATGTGAACTGAGAAAAAACCAGTCACACAAGACGACGGACAAGAAGAGAGTACACACCACAACGACACACCACAACAGTCGTTGTGGTGTGTACTCTCTTCTTGTCCGTCGTCTTGTGTGAC
>NW_028317710.1:0-14503 GCF_055824585.1 Amblyomma mixtum
CGACAACCAACTCGATGCCGTCGACGATGTCGTCAGCTGTCGCGTCGGATGTAACTGTGAACGAAAAACAGTGCGCCTTTGGGGGCGGCGCACGGAACACCGGAGGGGCAGCAGGTCCCGGGCCTCCCATGACGTCACGGGCGGCCGACTGGGCTGCTGCTTGAACGAAGGTCCCGAAGTTGCCCGAGCACCGGCAAAGGCACGGCGCCTGGGCTGGGAGGCTGGTTGCGGAACCTCGGGGTCGCAGTGGATCCGAGGCCCGCCTGCACTTGTCAAAACTTCTCAGCAAGCCAGCGCCGAAAAATCTTCGCTGGGTCTGGACGAGCTCGGGCAGCAACGAGCGTGCTCGGCGGTCGTCGAACTACGAATGCCCACTGCTCGCGGCATCGTTCAATTTAAAGCCGGCAAGGAAACTTCGAGATAACAGGTCGAGATCATCTAGAGTAATCTGGAAACACGTAGATGCAGCTCGGCATGGCTGTGATCAATCGAGATTAGTCCGATCGCTTCTCGCGTCACGAACAAAAATGATAACACCTTTTTCCTGCCGCCTTGCGCGAACAAACGGACACTACAATGATACGTGGCAATATTGTAAACATACAGGCGCTCAAGAACTAATAATGTATGCAGACGACAGCAACGTATTTTTTGCTTCTCATGACAACAATTCCCTAGTGTATAGCGTAAATATCTATTTAAATTTCTATCAGAGTGGTTAGAACAAAGCCTGTTGCAGCTAAATACAGATAATACTATAAGTACCTTATTTAATCAAATTAATAAAACAGTCGAAAAAGAAATTCATATCTACAATGGCTCTGTGATTAAACGAGTAAGGCTACAGAAGTTTCTGGGCGTCTGGTTTGAGGAAGAATTATTTTGGAACCAGCACATTTCTTATCTATGAAGGGAACTCTCTAGGAATATAGGTATCTTATACAGAATAGCCCCTATGATTCCACGGTGGATAAAAGAAAATAGCTGTACAACAGGTTTGCTTTCTCGAAACCTTGTTACGGGACATTGGTATGGTGCAGAACAAGCAAATCCATTTACGACAAGTTATTAATCTTGCAAAAGCGGATTCTGCGTGTGTTCCCAAATCATCAAGGCCCTTATATGCAAATTTGAGAACAGGTCTGCTTTTTCAACAATATTCCATGTTGCGCGTCGGCCAGATTTACATGAAATTTCTCCAGGTCATAAAGAAAGAAAAAAAAATACACGTACAACAGGATTATAGAAATGATGGTGGGTATAACTTCAGACACTCTAAACGACTCGCAGCTAAAATATGAACGAATTATGGAAAGCAACTGCCTGCATTCAAGTCGGTAGATGTATTTCATCAATTCGCAGAAATTGTTAACTGTGTCTGTTCTAGGCAGGCGTCCTAAAAACAGGTTAAGGAAGTATTGCTGAGTGGAAATATTTGCTTCCATGATTAGAGTCATGTTTTTATTCGTCTCGGTGTAATTTATTTGATGCCATCGCTCTCATTGGATGAGACCTTCTACCTTCCTGTGAAGTTTGTTTTCTTTGTGCTTGATCTCCTTTATTTCATTCTGCTTTGCAGACTGACAATTATTATTTTTTGTTCTATTTTAGCACAGGTATGCTAACTGCTTTGCACATACTAAGTATATATATTTCCAATTCCAGTATTATCCACTTACTCTGTATAAGATTTCTGCATTGTATAGATGATTATTGACTATGTGAGAGTGCTACCTGAGTGCATTTTTTGTACATTGGGTTGTTTAAAGGTACACTACAGAGGAATCTGCATTCGTCTTTTTTCGCGGGAACTCGATATACACGTTCCGAGCATTCTTCGAAACTTCCAATTATTGTCCTGTGAGGCCGATTGCCCTAATTTAAATCGAATTAAAAGTCCCGGCTCACGCCTTTTTGTTGGACTCACTGCTAAATGTAGGAGGAGTAAACTAACGCGCGGTGTGCCTTTCGGGCAGTCACGTGGCGGCTTCGCTTCCGCTTTTATGTTGTTTTTTGTTTCCGTGAATAAATAGATCCAGTCAGAGACAACATAGCTGCAAATTAGGCACGCAGAAATAAAAATACGCATGGACTCTTTAATTTCGCCGATCGCTACGTATTACTTCGCCGATGGCAGAGCGGTAAGCAGACACGGCACTGGCTGAAAGGCACTCCACGCATTGGTTTGTCCTCCTACCGTTAGCGGTGGGGTGAAAAAATGGCGGGAGCCGGGACGTTTACTTCGATTTAAACTGGGGAAATCGGCCGCACGGGACGATTATTCGAGGTTTCCAAGAATACTCGGAACGTGTAGATCGAGTTTCCGCGGTAAAAAGACGAATTTAGATTCCTCTTTAGTGCACCTTTAACTATGAATGAGATCATTCTGTAGTTTTATGTGTTTGCTGTCGATTCTGTACACGAGGGGGTTGGGTCCTTCGTCAGGCACTTAAATGCGTTTAAGTCCCGGCCTCGCCTCGTGCTTCAATGCTAAATAAAAGTAAAATCCTGAATCCTGAAAATATGCCAGCTCCTGTGGGATCAGAGTCACCGACGGCTGGCTGACACGCGTGTCCCCTTAATTGTATATGTTTAATGCTTCGCAGATGAGCCGTGAGGTCTGATATTTTTATTTGCTGAGGATAATGGTCCTATTAAGGAATGCTTCACAATCTCCGGAGTCCGTACAATGTATGACCCTCTTATTTTTGCGTGATTGGTTTCCTATAACTTTGAACTAATGAAGTTGATTTGTTTAAAATGGAAAAAAATGGGTTGTCAATACTACTGAAATGGTCCGAAACAAACAGCTTAAAAACAAATGCGAAAAAAACAAGAACAATTTTATTTGCGCCTAAAAATAAATGGTTGGCTCTAGTTGTGAGCTAAAATTAGGACCCGAAGAAATAGATATCGTGAAAGAACACAAAATACTTGGTGTCGTATTCTCTAGTCAGAAGACATGGGACAGTCATGTTGAGCATGGCTAAAAAACGCTCATCTGCTGTAGGTGCCTTATTTCGAACGCGTGATCTCTTTCTGATATCCATTAGACTACAATTTTACCACGCACTCTTCCGTTCACACCTTAACTATTGCACACTGGTATGGCTAACGACTACAAAAAAAAACGTCGGTACACTTCTGCGTCTAGAAAAAAAATGCCATGCGTTGCATAAACAATGTGCCATATTTACATCCTTTAGCCGCGCTATTTCGTCAGCATCATGTCATCAATATCGAGTCTCTTTATAATTACCGCCTCCTCTACCAACTTTATTTTGCTAATGAAATGTATAAAGAATTTCTTCTCTCACTCTCAGGTGCAACGGTACGCTGCAATATTTCGAAAACACGTGCCCCTGAAAATGGTTGATTGCATACCACCGAACTCCAGTCATTAAGCTATACAGTGGCAGTGTTACTAAAAAGATCTATCTAGTTTTAATAACGCTCGAATAACACGTAAAACTTCGCGTTCAATGTTTCTGGAGTGATCCGTGTTTGCTGTTTCTGGCTTAAAATGGTAACGTGTACAATAAAAACATGCACATGGTAGTTTAACCTCCCATATGTGCAATTATCGCTTTTTTTGCAGTATCATGTGCTTGTTAACCCTGTCCTTTGTATAACATCTCTACATCATTTTTATTCATTTACTTCACCTCTTATTTTTGTAAATTTGCGATAAAATGTGATAGCAATTGATATCTTGTATAGAATTTTTTTTTGTACTGCTGTCACTGTTGCCTGCCGCCGGTTTCCAGGCCTTGTCAATCTGTTGCTACAACTTTTTGCCTGGGAGACCGTCAACATTTTGAAATGTTGAAAATAAAGGTGAATTGAATTGAATTTCGCATGCTTGCGTGGACGGTCACTGATACAGGGGCATGTCTCACTGATATAGACTATAGCACAAATTCCACTTCTATCCGATGAACACGTGTGCCGGGTTTATTCAGCGCGCTCTCGGAAGAGCCTTCTGCCGTTTCAGTCGGCTCACTCAAAGATAGTGAAGCGCGGAATTGCCAAGACGTGCATGGAAGCCGAATTGCACAGATCTTGGGTGCATCAATCCCAGACAAGCTTCGACGCACAAGTACAAAAAGGCTACCCACTGCAGGATATACCCCTTGAGGCTGCTGCAAACGTAGTGGAGCCATTGATCGCGGAACCAAAAATTCAGAGGAATGTGTGCGTCAACGCTGATGTTCAGTCAGCAAGAAAAAACACCGCACGCACTGCATATGTACAAAAGGTGTCGCACAATCTGAAGGGGATTGTGCGCGAAGCTGGTGTACAAGTGCTTTTCTCCGCCAGGAACAAACTGAGGGAGGGGGGAGGGTGATGTGCAAGCAAGTCAACCTAGAAAAAAGCAAGAAAGCCTGCAAAAAAAAAAGCGCCGAAAAAGTTTATCAGCTGTCGTTGTGATGTGGTATATAAGATGCCTTTGTCATGTGGCCGATTCGATATCGGTGGGACCGTAGCTACGCAAGCAGGCGAAAGACATCGAAAACCAGTCATGGAAAAATAACACGGTCATGCATTGTACGGACTCCGAAGACTGTGTAGTATTCCTTAATAACACCATTATCCTCGCTAGATATAAAGACCAGACCTCACGGCTCACCTGCAAAGCATTCAACACATACAACTACGGCGACACGTTTGTCATCAAGCTGTCTTTGGCTCTGATCCCGCAGGAGCTTGCCTATCTTAGCCAATGACATCACTGATAGTAACTGATTGTGAACTTCCCCCGATATGTTTGGTCTGTGTTTTGCTTGCCCCTTTTCCTTGATATTGCTGCCTTCCCTGTTGCAATTCGGTTGCTAGTCAGCGCTTGAGTCAGTGTTCTTCTCTTCCGTCCTGTCTGTTAGTGCTGTTCAGTGATGTTAATCCAATGAAAGGTAATCGAACATTTTAGTCCGCAGGTTTTCAAATTTGGCCGCGATAATGATGCCATGGCCTTAACTAATCGGGGAATTTCGGTACGAAGAAACCGGACTTTTTTTTTTTTTTGTCAGACGACAACCGTAAGATATCGCATAACAGTAGGGTCGTATATTTCAAATAATATTTTCGCTAGACACTGAAGCAAGATGGAGTGGTCGCCAACCAGTACTGAAAAATGGAAAGAAAGAAGGAAAGAAAGAAAATAAAGAGAGAAAGGAAGGTAGAAAAAGTTCAGGCACAAGTCAGAGTCAACTGATCGATTCTTGTATTTTTATCAATACATTACCCGCGATGCATGAATGGCACAGGGAGACGAAGGGGGGGGGGCTCATCTAATTTAGCCCCGTCCTACTACTTGTTATCGATGCGCGCCGGCAGGGGCCCGTACGCATATCTGCGTCAGCACCCATGCCAACTTGAAACGAAGGCCCACTTTTCCACTCTAATTTTAACAGCTATAACAGTGGTCGCCAGCAAAACTGCTCCGATGGCTTTGTAAAGTGCGTACGGTCGAGTGACTGAATTGAAAAATGTTCTTCGGGCGTGTGGCCCATCGTTGTCATGACGGCGAAACAGATGCTGATTGTGTCGCCGCTGACGCGGCCTTAAGAAAGGAATTCCGCAAATTCTTTCTAAAAGTGAGCCTGATCCTTTGGTTCACTGTCGTTTAATATTACTGTAATCCAATTAGCGATTATCTCGGTAAATACCTGCAAAATACGAACAGCAAGCTGATCGTTGTGTAGTTTTTCACTCCCTTGCCATTTCCTTTTTTTATTATTTATGACAATGTTAGCGTTCTTTCCGGTTTCCGGCGCTCTCGAGCTCGTCGGGCATTTCGTACACGAGGTGGTAAAATTTTCTACAACAATGTCCCCACCATACGTCAGCACATTTGCAGCTACCTGATACTCACCTGCGGCTTTCCCCCTTTTCATTGATGGTGATGATGATGTCTTCAGGCTTAATGGCACATTGCTTGTAGGTTTTCTTTATTTCCTCTTCCGTTAGCGGCGGGATATCAAATTTCCCTGCACCGCAGTCACTATTATTAATGTCGTGATTATTTGGGGCTATACTGTACAAATCTGTGTGAAATTCATCGGCTACTTTATTTATTTTATACATATTGTCACGACCAGAGGAGCCGTGAAGGTAGACGTCGGGGAGAACCCAAGAACGGGAGCCTTCTTTTTAATTATCGAGCCAGCTTCCACGACACAGAACAGAACAGCGCGCCACGAGAGCCCACCGCCGCTTCGTCGTCGTCTTCGACTCAGCGCGGAGGCCGCGCGGCGCGTTAGGCGCGTGGCATTATTCCCCCCCGCGAAAGCAAACATCGTCTCGATGTGGAATGGGATATGTACAGTGAGGGGAGGACTGGGGGTGAGGTGAACTATACAGTGCGCGCTAGATGACATGCAGGGGAGTCAAGTTCACACGTGGGGTAAGGGGAAAAGGTACGAAACAGCGTGAACACAGCGCTCAGTCACGCGAAAAGTACGGCTTTAAGCGCACTACATGCACGATTTCAGGCCGTTGACGCTGAGGGCCGACGACCACAGTTCCATGGGGGACAACTTCGTAGTTGACGCTGTTCAGGCGGCGCAGGACCTTGTACGGGCCAAAATACCTGTTTAAAAGCTTTTCGCACAATCCCTTGCGGCGCACTGGTGTCCACACCCACACGTGGTCGCCCGGCTCGTAGTGCACGTCCCTGTGCCGAAGGTTATAGTGTCGGGCATCGGCGCATTGCTGGTCCTTGATGTGCAAGCGGGCCAGCTGACGGGCCTGCTCTGCTTGCTCCACGAAGTGGCCAGCTTCAGGGGGAAGCTCTGCGTCGCCGTACGGCAGCATGGCGTCTAGCATCATGCGGACCTCTCTGCCATACACGAGACGGAACGGGGTGAACTGGGTGGTTTCCTGCGTCGCGGTATTATATGCGAAGGTGACGTACGGCAAGACCTCATCCCAGGTTTTGTGTTCAACGTCGACGTACATCGAGATCATGTCCGCCAATGTTTTGTTGAGCCGTTCCGTTAGACAATTTGTTTG
Source organism: Amblyomma mixtum (assembly GCF_055824585.1). Lineage (NCBI taxonomy): Eukaryota > Metazoa > Arthropoda > Arachnida > Ixodida > Ixodidae > Amblyomma > Amblyomma mixtum. Next base: position 7,012 of record NW_028317710.1, read on the forward strand.
GGGATGATACGCTGTTGTTGGTCGATGAGCAGTATGGCTAAGCGCTAAGATGTCACGTAGGACTCGGGCTGTAAACGCCTTGCCTCGGTCAGTAATGATGGCCGATGGGGCGCCGTGTCTAAGCACGATGTCGTGCATAAAGAAGTGGGCAACTTCGGCGGCAGTACCTCGCGCAAGGGCCTTCGTTTCAGCGTAGCGGGTCAAGTAGTCTGTGGCGACTACGATCCACTTGTGGCCGGAAGACGAGAGAGGAAATGGCCCCAGAAGGTCCATGCCGACTTTGTCGAATGGTATTTGTGGCGGCTCGATGCACTGAAGCAGCCCAGGAGGCTTGAGCGCGGGTTTTTTTCGCCGCTGGCATTGCCGGCATGTCCGGACATAATGCTTGACACTTGAAGTTAGGTTGGGCCAGTAATAGTTCTGCCGGATTCGGGATAAGGTGCGGGTAACTCCAAGGTGGCCGGAAGTCGGTTCATCATGGCAGGCAAGGAGGACTTCATCCCGCAGATCAGACGGTATGACGAGCAGGTAAGTTGTCGGACTTGAAGTAGAGTCCTTTTTATAAAGCACCCCTCTCCGCAGGCAGAACGACGATAGTCCACGAGCTAGGTTTCGTGGTATTTCAGGGAACCCACCTTCGAGATGTTCGATGAGCAGACGGAGCTCGGCGTCGGCACGCTGTCTGGAAACGAGCTCAGATGTGCTGACCGCTCCAAGGAAGCTATCATCGTCGGTGGTGTCTTGCGGAGGAGGTTCGACGGGAGCACGTGACAAGGTATCAGCGTCGGTGTGTTTCCGGCCTGACTTGTAGGTGACGGTGAAATCGAATTCCTGCAGGCGTAATGCCCAACGTGCTAGGCGGCCGCAAGGGTCCTTTAAATTTTTCAGCCAGCACAGCGAGTGGTGGTCGGTGACGATACGAAACGGTCTGCCATAGAGGTATGGGCGGAACTTGGCGGCGGCCCAGACTACCGCTAAACATTCTTTTTCCGTGGTAGAGTAGTTCAACTCAGCACGCGACAGTGCGCGGCTGGCGTAGGCAATTACTTTGTCGACACCGTTTTGCCGCTGAACTAGAACGGCGCCAAGACCGACGTTGCTCGCATCCGTGTGCACCTCCGTGTCGCCATCTTCGTCGAAATGTGCCAGGATGGGCGGTGATTGGAGTAGGCGTCGTAACTCGTCGAAGGCAGTCTGTTGTTCGTTGCCCCAGGAAAATGACGTGTCATCACGGGTTAGGAGCGTCAGAGGGCTGGAGAGCTGGGCGAAGTTTCTAATGAAGCGGCGATAATAGGAGCACAGGCCCAGAAAACGTCGGACAGCTTTTTTGTGGGAGGGGACCGGAAAGGCAGCAACGGCAGCAAGCTTCTCTGGGTCAGCGCGGATTCCGTCAGCACTAATGACGTGCCCGAGGAACTTCAATTCGGTGAACCCAAAGTGGCATTTTTCTGGTTTGAGGGAGAGGTTGGCGGATCGAACGGCTTTGAGGACAGTCCTGAGGCGGTGCAGATGTTCCGTGAACGTTGCGGAAAAAATGATGACATCGTCAAGATAAACAAGACAGGTCTGCCACTTCAAACCGGTGAGAACGGTGTCCATCATTCTTTGGAACGTGGCAGGAGCACAGCAGAGCCCGAATGGGAGGACGCGAAATTCATACAGCCCGTCCGGTGTAATGAAGGCGGTTTTCTCACGGTCCCTCTCATCAACTTCTATCTGCCAATAACCACTTCTGAGGTCGACCGAAGAGAAGTACTTGGCTTGACGAAGTCGGTCGAGTGAGTCGTCGATACGCGGGAGCGGGTACACATCTTTCTTGGTCACACTGTTCAGCTTCCTGTAGTCGACGCAGAACCGTAGTGTCCCGTCTTTATTTTTCACGAGGACGACAGGAGACGACCACGGACTGCTTGACGGTTGGATGACGCCGTCTGTGAGCATCTCTTCGACCTGTGTTTGAATAGCATCTCGCTCACGAGGGGACACACGATAGGGCTGCTGATGGATGGGTCGGGCTCCTTCATGCGTGATAATGCGGTGTTTAACTATCGACGTTTGGCGCACTTTGGACGACGACGTGAAACACGCACCAAACTCCCGCAAGAGGTCCTGGAGTTGCCTCTTTTCAGTGGGTGGAAGGCCAGGATTTATGTCTACGCTGGTGACCGCTTCGGCGTCAGCTCCAGGTGTGTCCTCCGCACAAGCAAAGCATTCGGCCACTTCCTGAACATGGTCGACGTAAGCGATGGCTGTGCCACGGAACAGATGTCGATGTTCATTGCAGAAGTTGGTGACAAGGACCTCTGTACAACCGTCATGAAAGGATCCAAGGCCCCGTGCCACCGCAACCCCCTTAGTGAGTACGAGGGAGACATTAGGCTCGACAACCCGGAGTCCCCTATGTGGCTCGTCGCAGGTAACTCTCGCGAGAATGCTGGCACGTGGTGGCACCGTAACGTTATCGTCGGCGACTCGCAGGGCGGACCGAGAACCCTGGTGCGCAGGTTCTTCTGTGGCCATTGCGGTAGAAAACGTCACCAAGCGGTTCGGGAGGTCTATGATCGCACCGTGCTCGCGAAGAAAGTCGATGCCAAGGATGACATCACGAGAACATTCGCGGAGAACGAGAAAAGTGGCAACGAATGTGCAGCCTCGAACCGTAACCCGGGCCGCACACATGCCGAGTGGTGCGACAAGATGTCCGCCTGCCGTGCGTATGTCGGGACCGTCCCAGGGTGTCGTCACTTTTTTCAGGGCCGTCGCAAGCCGTCCGCTAATGATAGAGTAATCTGCGCCCGTATCAACCAACGCGCTGACCTCCTTTGTGTCGACGAGAACAGGGATATCCAAGGAGACCCTGCCTTCAGTACGGCCCGTCGATGGCTGTTGTGGAGGATTCAGTCGGTGCGGCGGCGGAACCTGGTCGGCGACTGGGGTTGCGCTGTCGGAGCGATTCAAGCGGCGCGTTGGGGGAAACTCTTCGGCGATGCGGCGTTCGGCGTCGGGGCGATTGGGTCGGTGCGGCGGCGGAAGCGGGTCGGCGACTGGGGTTGCGGCATCGCGGCGATACGAAAGGCGCGTCGGGGAAAACTGTGCAGCGATGCGGCGTGCGACGTCGGGGCGATTCAGTTGCTGCGGCGGTGGAAGCTTTGCGTCGGAACGGCGTTCGGCGGCCTCGCCTCCAAAGGCCGCCGGAGCTAGTTTTCCCGACGAGGGCTCGAGGAACCACGTTGTCCTGAGGCGAAACGGGACCCAGAGGGCGAAGACCGGCGTGGAGAGGGCGATCGCGACTCGCGGCGCGGAGGAGATGGTGAACTACGCTGGCGGGTGCTATGACATCGTTATCTTTGTCTCTTAGTGCGCAGGTGTGAATTTTGACCACATCTAATTCCTCTTTATCGCCCTTTTAGTTTACCTCCGCTTTTGTGAGCATACTCGATGGTCTCCATATTATACTTCTTTGCGTGGTTCACCTTATGCTTATTGATTCGCTTTTACAGTTCTGTCAGTTTTCTGTGTCTATAGAAATCGAAGCTTTCATGCTTTCGTATTTTTTAATAGGTGTTTCGTTTACTGGTGAGCTTGCCAGTATCCTGCCTAGCTACCCTTTCGCTGTGACTATTTTGCCAAAGTTTAGCTTGTATACTAACGTCGTCCTTGCTTAAAGTTCAACATCTGTTCTCTAGCGGGATCCTGAGCTCCTCTTCTTTCCCTCGTATCCCTTACCGGACAATGTTAAAATGATCTCCGCGCACTTTCGCGTACGGACAGACACAAATAAGCATAAAGAGGGAGAAGAAGCCAACACCGGTAGACAGGACATGGTAGAGTCGGACTGTAACTCCGTAATCTTTATAATGCATTAATAAAACCCCTTTTTCTTAGCCTAAGAGGAGGAATGAGAGCAGTAGTCAGCCCACATGGGACAGTAACTGTCGCGCACATGCGCTGTCGGAGACAGCTCCGCGCATGCGCGCGGTGTTTATTACGACGCCGTGGCCGGTCGCGTTCAATTCTTGTAGCAGAGGCAGGTGAGCCGCCACTGTCCCCCGCAGTAGCCTCCACGGCGGCCGATGCTCAGGCAGTACTTGTGGCAGGATTCGTTGATTGGGCAGCCGTAACCGCGGCCTGCAAGTGCGGTGAATTCATCGGCAGGCTCACTCGAGGTAGCCATTGGTGAAGAGCTTGACGCTCTAACGAGTGATTCGTCACACACGCGATGAGGCGAAATAAGCAGTGGGAGTTTGCGACAAAAATATAAAAAATGTTCCTCGGGGGGAAAACTCAATTCTACAAGCCATCCGCTAGCTCGTCATGAATGGAGAGAGCCTGCGAAGAAGACATCCGAGAGCGTCATTTATTACGTAACTGTTGTAAGGCGCTCAATTATGAGCTGATTGCTTGCGTTCTGTGCGAGCTGGAAGGAGGCGGCTGCTGCTGACGAAGAATGAAGTCCGTGGTAGCAGCGGGTGAGAGTGAGAGAAAATTGGGAGGACGTTTAAGCTTCGACTTTAGGAGTAGAACTCGACAGCGTGTTGCAGCTCTGCCAGGCAGTCCATGAAACGCCATCGCCCATTCGGTGCGGCGCCTTGCCCGTTGGACAAATTGAAAATTGATTTTTTTCGAAGAAAGGAAATGACGCAGTAACAGTCTCACTTATCTTGGTGAACACCCGAACTTACGCAGCCCCCGATTATAGGTCGCTAGAGTTCTTCTTATTATAAGCAGCTGGTTCGAATCCCTGCCGCGAGCTAGGCTTTAGCTTAAAAGTAAGTTTATGCTGCACGAAACACTGAATCATAGGACACTATCTGGAACATTCTGCGGCAAACGGTTGGCGTGCTACCATGTTTTTACGCAGCCCCCGATTATTTCCGACACGCGGCACCGACTACTACTACTACTACGCCGACGGCTTTTCGACCGAACGAGCTGTATACGCTATACCAAAATGATATGGGAATAATAGATGCTAACGTCTGTAATGTTCCTGCGCCGCGTATGTACTCCTCTGCCGCATCTATCACGCGTCGTGCCAAAACAGGTTGAATTCAGACTAGGATTAGGGAAGCCTACCTCTCAAGAGACAGTACCGATGTTACGGGACTGATTGGCTCTGTCTTCCAGGGGGCACTGAAATATGGTTGGAGCAGCAGGTTTTGGGCGCGGCAGTCCAACTTAGCGGTTATAGCCACGAGACGTAAATCGCGAGAGTAGACAGTTAGTATGGCTTCTAGCAAACTGTTTATGAATTCAGGAGTAATTTGGTTGCGCCACAATTTTACTAAGATTTTTTTAAGTGGGCTAACTTTAACGCCAGTTACCCCAGCATTGTTTAGTGCTTTTACGTACCCGGAAATTCCGGGGAAGCTCATTTTTCAACGGGAAGTTATTTATGAACGCAGTTTTTTTTGCATGTTGCAAAATTGCACAATAATAATCAATATATCTGCACATCCCTCCTAGCGGCGCTTGTAGTTTTCTGCTATCTATTATAAAAACTCATGTTCTTGGTTTTCTATGGCAGTCTTAACTACTGGGTGCAAGTGCAAGACAAACTTTAAGATCAAGACTTTGCTACGCATCGTACGGTTAGACTATTCCCATCAATAAGTTCGTAGCACTATCTTAGAACATTCTATAGTTTCCTCTCGATTAAAAATGATGTCCAAGGAAGCTCTATTTGAGCAGGGTTCTGCTGGAACGATTCGGCATTTGCAGACATCATCTTTCAGTTGGCAAACTTTATCGGGGGAATTCTCGCTTATGTGCACGACCGGACCTTCAAGTGATGATAACGAAATTTTTGAGTTCAGATGAAAAAATAATTCGTTCTCGAAACGCAGTGAGTCTCCTTGAGGCGTTGCTAGTGTTGCTTTCGACCCTGCTGAGTTGAAGTTAGCCTAGGCAGGCGAGATTTGTACCGAGAATGTTTACCTTTAAGGTCGAATAACAACGGACGTGCTTAGGAACTACCAGGAAAGTGCGAAGTGCAGAATCACTTGTTTAGAAATGCTGCTTTACGAATTCTTGTATAGAGGCTGGACATGCGTTGCCTGCTGGTTCCAAGCGCAATGCTGATCATCACGCTGGTATCACTTCCGCGCCTCAACTTCTGTCAACGTTCTTATAACGGCAACCGACACAACATGGATTTGAGAACTGCCAGTGAGCCCCTTCTGCGGGATTCCTGTGCTGCATAAGTTGGTATACTGTGCTCTACTGCACTTACGGACTCGCAGGTGAGGCTCTTGGCTCCCCTTCTTCTCGGCTCCAGAGGCTAGGGCCAGGAGAACTGCGCGAAGGACATGCGCAGTTAGCACAGTGCGGCAGGAATCATTCTAAAAGCAATAAACATGCATTTTTAAAGAACAGGCGACAATTTCGGACCCACCTAAGCCACAGGAAGGCTTGTAAGGCAATGCTCAGCAGATGACAACAAGACTTGAAAAAAAAAAGAAAGAAGCGAAGCTTTTAAAAGTACAAAAGAGATTAGCGTGGTATACTTTGCACTCAGGAGTATAAGGACTGGAACAGTTTTGAAACGGACAGTTTTACTTTTTTGAGGCTGCTATGCAAATACATTTCATCAGGAACCTTGTTAGGAATTAGTGGAACACAGGAGGGGTGGAGTTAGGGGCATGTTTAACATATCTAGTCCGGACATGTGGCGATAGAAAACATTCGCATGGTCGGAGGTGACAGGCAGATGAATAAGGGCTATTCTTTACGCCATATCTATTCTGTTACAACATTTTCAGCAAGTATTATTCTGAAGGTAGGCAAATTTAGTTGCGAGGAGTTTCAAGTCCTTACACATCCCAGCCAAATCCTGAAATTCCGTACACAGTCCTTAAGGTCCAAAAAATTACAACTTGAAGCATTATAGAACTGAGCAGTTTGCGAGCATGGTTCACTGGAGAGAGAAGCCTGAGTCCACAAATTATGCCCCTCACGCCATTTTCCCCGGCAGGCTTGTTAGTTAAGATCGCGCGCAACTTCGACCGGAAAACAGGTAGAAAGCCTTTCTGTAGGCCTACAGATAGAGAACTTCAGAAAATAACAGCTGCAACCGCATAAGGGCGCAATGCGCGTAACGTCAAGAATGCAAAAACCGTCTCAGAAATCAGAATAACACAGCTGAAAACATTGGACGCATATGCAGCTCAGAGAGAGAAAGAGAGAGAGAGAAACTCTTTAATGAAATACAGAGAATTTAGCTGGCATGCTACTCTGGGAGGGGAAGAGATTCAAAGTGCCACAAAGGTAATATATTAAAGAGCTACGAAGTAAACAAGACTGATACTGTTATTTACTTGTCGCGGTGACGCCCGCAAAGGCTGATTCAAAGGTGCCGCTAATAAAATTAATAAATCCATGGCAAGGAAAGCGCTGCAAGTGTCCTCACCGGCCAGCAGTCCGAGCACGAAGAGAACGGAGAAGAACCTCATCTTGCGCTGGCTTTGACACCTGTGGATGCAAGTGAAGACGG
>NW_028317711.1:0-10643 GCF_055824585.1 Amblyomma mixtum
GAGAAAAAAATAAAGACAAAGGATAGTGACATACTAGCGGGAACAGCACAAACTCTTACGTACCCGTTCTTCCGACCAGGGAAACTGACAAAGAAAAAAGAACAGGAGCGGCAACAACAATGGGTTCTTATCCTTGTGATCGTCGGGGAAGTAAGAAAAGCGTCGCGGGAAGGGAAGAAAGAAAGAGGAAGAGAAGGAATGGAAAGAGCGATGGCGCGTGAGTGGTGCATTCTTTTTTCTTCTCTCTTCCTTCGGGAGCGAACCCGCGACTTTGCCGGTCGGTCGTATACAGCCCTTGCGGGACGTGCGTTTTCCCGCTTCGCCAGTTGACGTTCATTATCACCGCCGAGCGCCGCCGTGTCACTCCGCCGCTCCGGACGCTGACACGTCTCGGGCTTAAAGAGACGCGCAAATAATAATTCATGCCACGACTGCTAGGACGTGCGACGGGCCGCTTCTAACACTCCCCCCCCCCCCCCTCCCCTACCCCACGCGCTCTCCCCTGTTTCTGTCTTTATTTCCCGATGCTTCTCTGCTTCTCTCGTTCGGCTCCTCTGTCGTTCTTCACCAGTAGTTCTTTCATTGCCAAGTTTTGCCCTTCTAACTTTTTTCTTTATTTATTACCTCGTTCATCCCCCCCCCCCCCCCCCCCCCCCCCTTTTCGACAAGACATACGAAGTGCGACGCGCGTAGAAGCCCGGTTGAATTTTCTTCCCGCATTTTTTCGTCGAGAACGAGGTAAGATTCCGCGTTCCTTTTTACCCGACATTCGCTGCGCCGCTCGTTCCTTTCTCCATGCGTTCCTTAGGAATAGCACTGTTTGCTCATTTGCAGCGCATTTGTTCTCTGCCGCCGCGCATCTCGCCTGTTTGGTAGTTCGAATTCCATGAACGTTGGTTCGAAGAGCGACCGAGCGCGCGCCGCGAATGGAGTTGGAGTGACAGCTCGCAAATCACGACTGCGTCGAAGCGGCGACGGTTCTCACGCCGTCGAACTAACGAAACGACGCGTCGCGGTCCCTCATGGCTTGCTTGCCGGCTGGCATTTGGCGCGGTCGTAATTGTCCCGCGAACAGCGCGAGAGAGGGCGCGCAGAAAGAGAGAGGAGGAGAGAGAGAGAGACGGAGAAAGAAAGGAGTAATAAACTCGCCTCATTAAAACCGTGCATCGTTGCGGAAGCTACCCTGCTGCGCTGGCGGCGGCCAACGAAGAGACAGCGCTGCTCCTACGTCACAAGGACGGACGCGCTTCCAGCCAATTACCGTAGCTGACGGTACGCGATAGCCGAGACGCCGACCAATCAGTGAAGTTCGTCACGTTTGAAGCGCGCTTTCCGAGTGGCATTCTGATTTGCCGACTCAAGCTGTGGCTTCCGCGACACTGCACACATTTGACGAGCCGCAGGGCGCTAAGGGAGAGGCGACAGGAAAGGACAGAGACCAAAGAAGAAAGGATTTCCCCTTGGCGCGGCCATCATTGCTCGGGGCACTTCGCTCGCTGTCTGGCCGCTAAGGAAATAGACGAAAATACTGAGAAAATATGAGGCAGAGCAAATGCAAAGACCTAGCAAGGACGCGTTGCGTCAATTAGCGTCATTACGCCGCCTGTAGCTGGACACAGCTTAGGAGAGTGCCCGGAGGCTGGCTTGCGTGGCGGCACAATGCGTTTTCGCCATCGCCTCTTTTTGTGTGCGGAGGGAAGAGCTTTCGCAACATTTCGCAGACGAGCGCGAATTCTGTTGATTGCGCAAAATATTCGCTCTTTATTAGGGGCCCTACGCAGCTGAGTCAGCTTTATACACTGTTAAGAATTTCTCGGCTTTGTTCTATTTTTATTCTTATGCACCGAGGTCGGCAGGCGGTACATGTTTTCTTCTTCTTCTTTTTTTTCATTTTAACGATTTTATGAGACACTGCCTGCTCGCATAGTTGGCACACTGCTAGAAAGAAAATTTTCAGTTTTTGTTTCTTTTCCTCTAAAGCTTCGAAAAAAAAAAAAAGTCGAACGTTTTTCCGCAAGGACGTTCTGTTGGCACTTTCCCTGCACCGTGCGCGGTCTCATAACACTATTATGACGTAACTCTTGACATAAAAGCTTTCCCTTCAAGGGCTCTCCATAAAAAGGCTAACAAGTTCCACTGAATGCTGCTGAAATTTTTAGCGTTGCCACACGTCTTGAATTACCGGTCGGTTTAAGAAAGTGGCTTTATCCCAGCATCCGCCTATATGTGAAAATAGCCCGAGGACGTGTCTCCTTAGTTTCGTTGTTAATGACAAAATTTTAGCTACATTGAAGGATGGAAAAGCCTTTGTTTCAGGCAAATTTCGCAGTAAAATGTGGCAATTCGTAAGACAAAACGTTCGAGGACCGTGCAATGAGGGGCTAGTTGCTACGGAATGATTTAAAACATAATTAAACCTGCGCAAAGAGGCGAGGCACGACCAAGTAGACAGGACGAGCGCAGACACTTAACTAGAGTTAACTGGACGAAATCAACGCCGCCTTCCCGTAATCACGAATAACGCGCATGCGCACACGCACTCATGACAGTCGAACACGCCACCTAAATCAACTAAAGCCAAATCGAAAAATTCTATCCCCTCGACAAAAAGCGACGCTAACACTCATTTCGAGGCCGTTTTTTCACTGTCTTTGAGAGTTTAAGTATTCATCGCGCCGTTTCGTCTTTCGCATGACGGATTGAAATTACGTCACTGAAAAGTGGCATGCAATCGCAAGATATGCAATGTGTACACTGTAACTTATTATTCGCAGCATCTTACTTCATCGACCCCTCGCGCTCACGTAGAGGATGACCAATGCAGCGTTGCGTTTGGCCTCCATAGACCGTTCTGCAATTGAGCGGAATCTGTTGCCGCAGCTTTCATCGCTACATTTACATCTTGGCCGACTGCGCTCGTCCTGTACTTTTCTTGTTTCTCGTCTCCTGTGAACGTTTTATGTTAGAAATAAGGGCAGGCAGTTCGTTTCTACGCAGTTTCTTCGAGAATTTTGTTCTGTCGCTTTAAAAAGGTAATGAGGAAAGAAACGAGCTGACTGACATGCAAATAAACAACAGTGACTGACAGAGCTGAAGCAGAGCATCCAGTTGTGCTTGTTTGTCAACAACCAAAAAATTTGCACAATTTCTCGCACTTGACCAGCGGCATATACCAACGCAATATTCCGGGTTCGCTACGAAACCTCTTTGCGTCTCAGTCCGATGTAATAGTACATAGAGAAAGCCGTCAAGATGCAGTAATGTTGTAATAAGGGAGCAGTCACTTATCAGCATCCACCCAAGCGCACCCCGTCCAAGTGTGGGGATCGAACCCGGAACCACTGTCGGTAGCCGTATAACTGCACTTAGTTGCGTGCTAATTACTACTTCCCCCTCACCGGATGTCTCATATTTATCTCCCTTTCTGCAAAAGTCTGTCTTGGTGAAAGGTGGTCGGTCACCTGCAGGAAGGAAGAAACCGCCCCCCCCCCCCCCCCCCCCCCCCCCAGTGCACATACGAGAAACTAATACAAATACAAGACAAAACTTTATAGGCATAAAACTGAGAAGTAAAGGCCAAGATAGAGAACAATCATTTTGCACAGCTCATTGACTGCTTCGATCCTCAAAAATAAGCTTAATAAATAGGCTATCATCGCCATTCGTGCAAACGCTAATGTATGAGATAGAGTGCTTTCCACTGTGTGCCCAAGTACTGGAGTTATGAACGTCGCACCAGCTCAGAGAACAGCACCTCCAAAATAGAAGAGGGGAGCAGAATTGGCACGCTGTTGACCTTACTGCAAATATCACTCATAAAATGCTGACGCAGCAGGACATAATGGGCGCCCAGAACAGGCCGAAGCACATATAGCCCGACATGGATGCTGTAAAGAGCGTGCTTTAGCTCCTGTTTGGGCTGAGTTTGCACGTGCTTATCGGGTCACAGAGACGGCTTTATAGGAGGACGTTTAGCTTTATGGCCGCTTCCGGAAGGTCTCGCGGAATCGCGCATGCAGTCGTGCTTTATCGACCGTATGCATGCACCGACGATACCTCGGCATGTTTACTTCGACCTGTTTACAGTGCAGTGGTCGCTGGCTGAAAACGCGAACACGACATTTAATACGCAAAACGCTCTGAGAAGCTGCTGCCATGGAAATTGCATTTGCTTTTTAGTGAAGTTGAACGCATTTACCGTAACGCGGTTGTTATGCGGGGACGCAACAACCAGGAACATGGACATTTAATCCTCCTCACCTTCTAGATTATTATTAATAATATGTTTTACCATCCACTGCGGTTTTACGACCCTAGTCAGAGTCTCCGAAAGTGGTTAGGCTGGTTGTCAGCACGTGTTTACGTCAACGTGCTTATAGGGCCCAAAACTAGTACCGGCGGCAGGTGGGACAGTCGTTACTGTGAAACGTTAGTAACTCCTGTTGCTGTAGTTCGCTACAAAAATTTACTCTTTTCTTGAAAAGGAAAAAAAAAAAGAAGCAAACGCAGAGAAGCTGGTCTGAATTACCAGGACTGCTGCAAAGTGCTCGAGAAGGAAAGAGACAGGAGGGAAAGGAGAAAACAGAAGAGAAGTAAAAAACTAAAAAAAAAGTAAAACGGAAAATGCCGAAGAGTAGATGTAAAGGATGAGAGTGATCCGGGTAAAATTCGTAAGGAAGAGAAACAAATAAACAAAAATAATGTGTCAGGCTGGCCGTCACAGTCTCTTCTTAGAGTTCATCTTTTTTGACGGTAGATGTTTTTTTTTATTCCTGCATTTTCCTCCTGCGTACGCTAAGAAATGAAAACAGAAGAGAAGGGACAAGGTCCTGGTAGTGAACTCTCCCAAAACAGCGTGTTTACAACGCTGTGCTTTACATAAACTTGCCTGCAAAAAAAAAGAAAAGACAGAGAGAGAGAAAACGAAGAAATTCGACAAAAGCGCCTTAGATCAAGCTGTGCCGCACCAATACTGCCAGCTCGCTCTCCATAGCTGCAGCATGCACGTTTATTTTATATATATATATATATATATTTTTTACGAGCGTCAGGAGGGCCTCGCTCTGTCTTGTCAGGGAGGATGCGGGCCGGAGGACAGTCTGCGAGCGACGCGTGTCTGTCACGGACCACCGATGCCAACGACGGACGGATCAGGGGAGAACGACTTTGTTGCTTCGTGATAGAGAGAGAGAGAGAGTGGGTGGGATGAGGAGGAGGAGGAGAAGAAGGCGGGATAAATCGACAACAGCATGAAGCGCGTCCCCAGACCCCTTCCCCAAAGTTCTCCTTCTACCAGCACACATTGATCTCTCGTACTTGCACGCGTGCGCCCCGAAGCCAAAAAAAGAAAACATACACGGACAACAAGAAATGGCCGCATCTCCCTCTCGATGGGCCTGGGAGAAAAAGTTGGGTTTTTCACCCCAGTCTATCCTATTTGCTGTCACGCATGTTTTTTATATATAATTTTTCTTTCAGGCAACTCAAGTGCAAAAGTGATCGAAGGAGCAAAAAAAAAAGAAAAAAAGAAAGACTAACACAAAGGGAGGTCGTGGCCGCTCTTATACAATGTAACCTTCTTTAGAACCTTTTCTCCCCTAGCAGTAATTCGCTCGCGGGTAACATTCCTTTCTCCTTCGCCATTCTGCGAAAATTCCTTTCTTTTTCTTTCTATCACCTATCCTCGGCTTCCCTATAGCTTCTTCTCCAAATGTGTGTTTTTCCAGTCAAGCACACGTTATACGAACGGCCGAACTCAAAGCGAAAAAAAAAAACAAAAAAAAAAAACGGAAGAACAAGATGGTTTTAAAGACAAAGGCCTTGCGTAAGAACGAGCCAACAATGAGTCTCCCGAAAAAGACAACGAAGAAAGGAACAGATGAACCAGCGCGGCGCGCTAGAGAAGAGAACGAAGGAAAACGAGCGAAAAGGGGAATGAAAGAACGGAGTGCCCGTCTGAAGAGTCAAGTTCGAGAGGTCGCCGGTAATACAAGAAGAGAAACTAGGGCGGGAACGCGTGCAGCCGTTTTATGGTCGGCTGATCGTGTGATCCGGCGAATGAGGGGGGGGGGGGGGGGGGGGGGGGGGAATTAAAGAAAAAGAAGAAAACAGAACTCATCGCAAGAATCTCGAATTCTAAGTACACACATACGCTGATCGCACAGCTCGATGAAGAGGTGTGCGTATATAAATATCAGGCTAGTTGAAAACGCAGAATAAAAACAAAAGAAAAGCCCCGCAGCTACGGAAATGAAGTGGCGTACGGCCTCGCCGCGCCGCGGAAAAAGTTTGATTGTGAACGGCTCCTATATAGTATATATGAGCGCGCGAGCAGAACGGTGGCAGTGGCAGCTATATGTATAGTGCATCTTATGGATGGCCGTTATTAAAGTCGTTGCATTCGCGTATATGCGTTCGCTCTGCGTGCGTGCGTTCGCTGCAACGCGACCGCCTTTCCCTCTTCCCTCCCTTGCCCCATCCCCTCACGGATCGCTTCCCTCTTCTTTCTTTCTTTCATTCCATCCTCGCAGCCGTGCAGAGTGTTCTCGGGAGCGCGCCTGGTTTCGAAGCGGCGTGCGCTGCCGCGATCGTGGATGAACCGCTCGCGCGAGAAAACGAGCCCATGCAAGCAGACGTTCCGGTTCACCGATGGCGGTTGCGGCCCTTGCGCCGACGCCGTGCAAGTTTGCTGTTCGCTCCACAGACCGCGCACTCGGTATAGGGAGGAAACGATGAAAACAGAACGCGAAGAAAGATGCAAGCAACGAATGAGACTACGAGAAACAAACAAAAACGGAGGGGTCGCCGGAGGAAGGAGGCGGGGGCTCGAACGACGAAGAAAAAAAAAAGGGAAATAGCAAGAAAGGGGTGGGTGACGAGAGTTTACAAACAAAAGGCGAAGGGAAAAAAAGTTACTGCCGGAGAGGCTGTTTGCGCGCTGCTGACCAAGTTTTCCTGTGGCGGCTCGACGACGTCGTCGAGGAGGACGTGGCTTTTCTTTAACGGGCCAGTAATAATTGCGAGCAATCTGATCGAGATTGACCCCCTCGCCACCCAACCCTTGGCTCCTTTATCAATTCTGTCCCCTCCCACTCCGATTTGGTGGTGGACTTCTTTTTTTCCTCTGCCCCCCTTCCGCTTCCCTTTATTTCTTCTGTTATCCCCTTCAACTATACACTGTCCTCGGTCTCAGCGAAAGAGGGTTCTCCAGGAAGTCCAGACTGTAAAGACGATGAAAACAAAGAAAAAACAAACTTTCGATCGACACTTGCGGGCCAAGAACGTTGTTTGTTCGGCTCGGCACGGGCCTCTATCCGATGCGCTTGGCCCCGCCGCCTTCTTTCTTTCCCTTTCCTTTATTCTTCTTCGTTAAGATTGATGGGGCGGCACTCTGTTGAACGCCACAAGTGTAGGGTATTGAATAGCATTAAAAGAACATTGAACGTCGTTTTGAGGTTGAAGGAACCATCTCATGATAACGCAAAAGTTTGGACGTCCGCATAGGATCCGGTTAAGGATTTCTGCTTTCTTTTTTATGTCTCTCACGCACTGCGTTTGCAATGGTTGAAATCTTCAGATAAAGCGTGATACAATTCGCCGTTTTCATTGTTTCTTTTTCTCTCCTGGGCCAAAATGAGGTCTGCAAAACTAGCGTAAAGCACGAACACGTAGAAATAACCAAAAACACTGTTCGCTTCATTTTTTTTTTTCGTTTCTCACTTTAAGCGAAGCTGTTTTGCTTGAAACCTTATATGCAGACTTCAAGAGAATTTCTCGTTCTCAGTGACGTCGAGAGTATGGAATCCAAAGTAAAATAAAGTGCGTGTGATGACTTTGCTTAAAGTTTTAGTGCGAAAGCACAATTCCGATGTAAAACCCCTAGCAAAATCTTGCGATGCTTGTGGCTTGGTGCCAAATGAAATGAATAAATAAAAATAAATAAAATAAATATCTGCGTCTGGTATTCAAACCCGCGGAGGGTCGAATAGATCCGCTTCGCAGGCCACTGCGCGTGAGCGCTATGGGCTATCGCCGCAGAACACGCCTCATGCTAAACTGCAACATCCTTCCGCGCTGTGCATTGCACATCGTCTTCATCATCAACTAATACTACTATCAAACTAATATTCGAGCTTGGAGCTATGCGGCGGCAATGACAGAGTGATGTGCGCTGCATGCGTTGACGTAGACAACGCTGTGGTAGAGCCACGGCACTAGAGCAATACGCGTTGGTGTTGACAACATTGCTGCAGAAATGTGGCACTATATAGCATAGGCCACCGGCGTACAGTGGGCAAATTGGTATCGACGATGAAAAAGTTGAAGACGCGCATTACCGGCTTCCTGGTCAGAGGACACCTCAAACACGCTTTCGGGTATGTGGCGGTTAATGTGTCCTCCTACAAAAACAAAAAAAACTGTGCTTTCGCACAATATTTCGCGGTTAGCAATGCTACACCTCTAATTTTTTTTTTTTTTTTTTTTAGTGATCTGCACCCGACCTGTTCTCGGTGTTCAGTTTTCGAAGCGAACGCATGCTTTGTTAAAAGCTGTATAACGAAAAGTTGAGCGTTGGTACCTCATATGTGACTATACGTCGCCCCTGTCCATCCCACCGCCACCATGGTGAGTGTGGATGCTGGTGGGATTGTGCATGACGGATTGCCTGATGCGACTTGGTTAAGTCGGACTTGAAGCCCGTCAGTGCGGGTGTACTTTCATGCAATAAAGATAAAAAACTACGGCGGTGGCCTAGTGCTCTCGTGCAGTGGCCAGCGAAGCTGATCTGTTCGCGCCACCGCGGGTTCGAATCCCAGATGCGGGAATGTGTATTTTTAATTATTTATGGTTTGGCTCGGTTACACCAACGGCGGCGACGCGGCTCTCTACCCACCAACGGGCGCTTCAGAGTTGCGCTCTAAAAAAAAAAAAAAAATGAGATCACAGCTAAGTGGTTTAGGCGCCGGTTTGGGAATTGATGGGATGCAGGATTAGTTCAGACTCTTTAGGCCTTTCTTTCGCTCCATTTCCGTGAAAGGACACGGTCAAGGTTCTCACAAGAAAGCTACCCGAAGCTTGCCTAACGCTGCGTGCACGCTAGAGCGCGTATCACTTGACGACGAGCTCCTCTTTATACTCAGCTCGGCATCTTGAAACTCTCGCACAGATTTCCGCAGACCACATCAAGAATAAGATCAAGTTCAAGAGAGTAAGTGGTCGATATATACGCGTGTTTACCGAGTTTTTCCCACTTTACCCCAGCCAAGCACAAGAGCCATGCTCGCGACTGGGGGAAGAACCGGTGATCGAGTGCCTTCTAACGCGAGGCCGACTCAAATAAACAGGAAAGAGAGCCTGCGCGTAGCAGACGCGACGCTAAACAGGCCCTCGTACGCACCATCGGACACACCAACCATCCGGTCTTCTGTCGCGCACACAACACGCGCGCCGAAAGAGAAGCCCCTCATGCGGACGCCGAAACTGCCGAAACTTTCTTCCCTCCAAGGTCACGCGACCAAACTTAACCCACGCGTTCTCAGCGTTGCGTCGTCTCGGTGTCCGCATTCAGCCGGTTGCCGAGACGAGTTCCGATTCGGGCCATCTCTGTCGACGCGTTTCTTCGAGGCCTTCACAAGACCACAACTGGGGCGTCGTCGGCTCGGCGCTGCCCGGTCTGCCCATTGATTTGCTCCGGTCGCGCCGGCAGACTCATCACCCGGCGGCGTCTTCTGGCGGCACGGGTCGTTGGCTAGAAAGAGCGCGCGCGCGAGCCTCTCTTTTGCGATGCCACTTCGTAAGCGGCCCATTGAGTGGCGAAGGAGGACCAGGATCCCCGGCTATAACCCCCCCCCCCCCCCCCACCGTACACACGGCCGAATAAAGAGGCCGCGACATCGCCGTCGTTCGGTTGCGCTCTGCTTCGCCGAGGTATTTGCGTGCAGTGAGCGGTGATCCAGATAAGACGACGCTTTTTCATTGACTATATTGTAAAGGCTGTAAGAGTGGTCCTGTGCTCAAGAAGCATCCGGAGGATGTAAGGCGAGGCCCAACGGCAGCGTTTATGGCTTGTTAGTTGAAAGAATCGACCTGGGGAGACTGAGGTCGCGCTGATTTTTCTGTGCATTGCTTCGTGCTCATACGAAGGCAGTCCAGGATATTGAATTGATGACTAGAAATCTAGAATGGTAAGGAGATACAGATCACTCGAGTGTCCTCAGTGCAAATAGTGTGATAGAATCTTAGCGTGGAGCCCCTGTCATTCAAATTAGTACATGTCCGTGTTCATTGTTATAAAACTTGCAAGAGTCTGTACAGATCGGTATCGAAAACGTGGCACGCACTTTCCAAAACTAAAAGACTCCCCCCCCCCACACACACACAAACACCCCCCCCCCACGCGCGCACACACACACACACACACACACACACACACACACACACACACACACACACACACACACACACACACACACACACACACACACACACACACACACACACACACACACACACACACACCTTTCTCTCTCAACAGAGAACGACAGGATTAAATGCACGAAACGAAGGACTAGAACCTGCTGAGATTCCTGTTAAAGCGCTAGCTAAACGATTTAGCTCAGCGTACGCAGTGCTCTCCACACTCC
>NW_028317714.1:0-1000 GCF_055824585.1 Amblyomma mixtum
CCTCCATGCGCACGGGCGTGCACGGTGCGGCATGCGCCACAACAAGAGTTCTAGAGTATGTGCCTACTTAATTTTAACGCAGGACACCAGCTAAGGAAAACTAAGGACCTCACGTACTATCGCGCTCAATATGAGTTGCAACGCGCGGTCATCGACCGGGGATCGTTCCGTGGTGTGCCTCCTCCAAACAGTCGCTCGGAATTCTGGAAGAAACTTTTTCCAGAGCGGGGGTGCTGTTGTTTCCCGGAACAGCAGTTTCTCCCAGAATTCCGAGCGACTGTTTGGAGGAGGCACACCACGGAACGAGCCCCGGTCGATGACCGCGCGTTGCAACTCATATTGAGCGCGATAGTACATGACCTCATCAGAACCGTACAGCCCCACTACAAACGAACCTACCATAACGAACAGCAGAGGAGGACCACACGTTATGAACAGCGTGCGCAAACTGCTGATTATTCGTGTGACGTCAGTTTCACGACGCGCTTACGTAGGTATGCGCAGGCGGTGGTCCCGTATTGCGTCGCTGCTACAGGAGCGCGTAAAATCGGTAAATTGCTTTTTTGAGGAAAGGAAATGGCGCAGTATCTGTCTCACATATCTCGGCGGACACCTGAACCGCGCCGTAAGGGAAGGGAGGAAGGTATAGGAGTGAAAGAAGAAAGAGGTGCCCTAGTGGAGGTCTCCGGATTAATTTCGACCACCTGGGGATCTTCAACGTGCACTGACATCGCACAGCACACGGGCGCCTCTTGCGTTTCGCCTCCATCGAAACGCGACAATCCAGTTGTCCAGAACAGCCCAGCTGAGTCACACGACGGATCGTCGGTCCGCGGACCGCGCATCACGTGTTCACACGTCACTGCAAACTGGTCTGCGGCAAGCGGACGCGGCGGACCAAAAAAGCAGACGACGCACTAGGCGAACCCAACTTGCTAGACTGCTTTAAAGAAAGTGGCAACCTTGGAAACAGGAAAGGGAAGGAGACGCGCTTTAAAGG
>NW_028317715.1:1460000-1516811 GCF_055824585.1 Amblyomma mixtum
AATGATTTCTGATAGTCGCGCTTGGCCAATCGAAGGGAATACTTTGTGCCCGACTGTTCAAGGCAGTGCAGCTGCTGGATGGTGAATGCATCTTGTGCGCCCTCGCTTTATGACTGTAGCTTTAAACTCAGCAGTGTTATTTTGTATGTTGTTATCCATTGCGTAGGCTGATTAACACGATTTTTTGGCGTCGCTCGCAACAACCTTTGGTTCTCTTAGCAATGTTTTTCAGTCCTGATGCAACAAAGAAGGAGATAAAAAATTGCTCTCCGTAAACCTCGCTATGTACAGTGTTCGTGCTGAAATACCCTCCAGCGGAAACACAAAGATCAGAATGGAACCAGTGATCATAACGGTGGATTTCAACATAGATGATTCCAGAGCAAAATCCAGAGCTTCATCGAGTACATAGAACAGGCTTATATTGGGAGAGTAAACAAAACAGACCTTATTGCCAACAATACAGCACGGCATTGTCATAGGTCAGGTCTTTGGTAAGGGAAGTCTTCCTAAGGAATACCGAATACGTCTCCTACCTCATTATGCACAGATCGTTAGTATAAATACTAGAAACCTATCGTGAAGGCAGGAACAAGTGCACTGAAAGGCCTTTCCTGACGATAACAACAACACTGAGAGCAGCGCTTCTCTGCGTTGTCCTGTCCGTCCTTTTTGTTCCCCTGGGACTATTTTTCACCATGAACGTACACCAACTCTCGCAATTTTCGGTTTTGCATGACATCGGGAGTGTTGTCACATAGCGGTGGGGGCGGTCCGGCAGTCAGGAAGACAGCGGAAAGGGCTTCTGAAAGAAACTCTTAATTGGGCTGGTTTGTGCCCACAGAGAACTGAATGACTCAGCAGCGGCGTCAGCAACAAGCGCGTTCGGCAGTCGTGAAAAAAAGATTCCTTCCAGCTCTTGGCAGCGCTCAATTAAAAGCTGGCAACGAACCATCGACATAAGGAACCAGAAGCAACTACAACAATCTGGAACAATGTGGAAGCAGTTGAACTTGGCGGTGATCGATCGACATAAGTCCAGTTGCATTTAGCGTCACAAATGAAATGAAAACGCCGCGTGCGGGAGGGAGGCTTTGAGCGTTAACAAACAAGCAGTACGGAGATGGAGTATAGTATGGATAAGTAAAAAAAAACTAAAACAAGAAGAAATTCTCAAGTTGTATTCATCCTGACAGGCGTCATGAGTATCATGCGGAATGCGCTCACATTTTGCACGAGCCATCAGGATCGCTTGTGAGGAGGACATTGATTTATTTATTTATATATTTATTTATTTATTTTTATTATTCCTCAAAGGTCCCTTTCGGAACATTACATGAGGGGTGGGGACAACACGGCAAAAAAAAATATTATACATTAATAAGAAAATGGACAAAAATTACGTTGATGAGTACGCTTCCTCGATAGTGGTCTTGAAGAGTCGATGATTCATGATGGTGGCCACTTCAGCAAAGAGGTCATTCCAGTCACGGGCGGTCTTTAAGAAAAATGATTGCTGGAATGTGGTGGTATGTGCACGTTCAGTGTAAACAGCGTTCGGGTGGTTATGTCGGGAAATGCGATGCACGCGTGGAATTAATCGGTTGGCTTCGGGAAAAGTTGTGGAAGAACTTGTGAAGTAAGCAGAGGCGTCCTGCGTTCCGACGGGTGACTAGCGTAGGCAATTGCAATCGTGATTTCTGACCTGAGATGCTGGTATGATAGGAGTAGTCAGATGAGATGAACCTCGCGGCACGATTCTGAACTGACTCAATGGTATTAATTAGGTTAGTCTGATGGGGATCCCAGACAGAATTAGCATATTCAAGTTTAGGTCTGACGAAAGTCTTGTAAGCGAGCGATTTGAGAGAACTTGGTGCTAGAGCAAGGTTGCGCCGAAGATACCCAAGGACACTGTTTGCGGAGTTATGTTGGTGACATGGAGAGTCCAAGTTAGATCACGAGAGATATGAACGCCTAAGTATTTGTAATGATTGACCGAAGAAATTGGGCAGTGATTAATAGTGTACACTGGCGCGATGAAGTTGGGGCGACGGTGAAAAGAAATCAGGGAGGTCTTTGAAATATTAAGAGACATGAGCAACGTGTTACACCAATGTTGCACTTCTGAAAGGTCTTCTTGAAGAGAGACGCTATCTGAAGAATTTGTAATGGGGCGATATATGACACAATCATCAGCAAACAGTCGGACGTTGGAAGAAGGACTAAGTGGAAGATCGTTAATATATATTAGGAACAGAAGGGGACCTAGTACACTTCCCTGTTAGACGCCAGACTTCACAGGTGAAAGAGATGATGAGTGACAATTAGCACAGACAAACTGATGACGGTCAGTTAAAAAGGCACGAATCCAATTAACGATGAAGGGGTGCAGATTCAGACGGGAGAGTTTGTTATTAAGCACCCATGAGAAAATTTATCGAACGCCTTTTCGAAATCGAGGAACAGAGCGTCACAATGAATATTACGGTCTAAGTACGATTGTAAATTGTGTAGGAAAAGGGCAAGCTGTGTCTCACATGAGCGGCCTTTAAGAAAACCATGTTGATTAGGATGGAAGAAATTTACAGAAGTTAAAAAGGCAGCACCCTGTGAGTACAAAATATGCTCCATGATTTTGCAGCGAACGCAGGTGAGTGAAATCGGGCGATAGTTTGCCCTTTACTACCAAAGGTAAATAGCCCTAGTCTAGAGCAGTGGGAGGCCCTCCTGGCTGACTCCGACCCGAGCACACAGCTTATGCTGGTGACGAGGGCCAAGGCAGCGGCGGAGGCCAACGGGATCCTGGACTAGGGAAGACCGACCACTGAAGCTCCACATCTATCTATCCCCATCCGCCTACTCCCTAACTGTTCCTTCTGAAAAAAAAAAATAAATGTTTTTACTACTACTACTTAACGGGGATGAACGGCTACCTTTTTTGAACACTGGAATGATTTTGGCGATCCGCCAGTCACGTGGTAATGATCCTGGTGATAGCGATTGCTGAAAAATGAGCGACAAGATCACACTGCTAATATCTTTAGTATCCTTGAGAACTTTTGAATTTATGCCGTCGATACCAGAGGACGAAGTATTGGTTAGCGAGTCAATAATTTTTGCAATGCTTTGAGGTTCAAATGATATGTTTTCCATGAGTGGATGATGCAAAAATGGGATATCGGGAAGGTTATTGGCAGGTTCCTTAGTGAACAGAGAAGAAAACGCAGAGTTAAGGACACTCGCCACATCAGATTCATTAATCGGAAATCCGTAATTATCACAGAGGGTAATGACAGAAGGTTCATGAGGCATAATGGTTTTCCAGAATCGCTTGGTGTTATTTTGTAATATTGGTGTTAAAGTGTTGGAGAAGAAGGTACGTTTTGCTTGCGCTGTTTGCGTGTTGTAGTGTTTTTCGGCGCAGTAATACTTCGTTCATGCTAGGGGAGAGTTAGTGAGCTCAGCCTTTCGAAATAAGCGTTTTTTCTTGTTGTTTAATCGTTTTAGCGATACGTTAAACCGTGGGGAACCAGCCCGCTCGGTTATTTCTATGGTTGGTATATGTAGCTTTAAGAGACGCTGGAATTCCGATTTGAAAAGCATCCAGTTTGATTCGACGGAGCGAGAAGGAAACCCAGGTGTAAACTTATCTAAGAAGGTTGTTAAGTCGCGATTTATCCTTACGTAATTGCCTTAATCATAAAGTGTAGTTATTTTTTTAGTTCTTTTGTGATTAATCATGCTGCAAGAGAAGGTAGTGTGAACTGCCAAATGATCACTCAGGCCATGCATACAAGTTATAGATGAAAAATTCGCAGGATGAGTCGTTAGAACAAGGTCCAAAATGTTGGCGGAGTGATCTGTTACACGCGTAGGAGTGGTACCTAACTGTGTTAACCCGAACGTAAGGCACGTGTTTAGGAATTCGCTTGGTAGTTTACATTTGCTTACCATGGACGCTGTATCAGACCAGTTTATTGAGTTGAAATCACCAAAGAGCATGATAGGAGTGTTTTGGTGTGTGGTGGTGATGGTGCACAGCGCGTCATGGAAGAGAGATGCAAAGGAACTATCATAACTGGGCGGGCGGTAGCAGACACCAACGATGACGTTTGGAAAAATTTCAGTGCAAATGAGCCAAATCATTTCAAGCGGGGATGAGATATCTAAGCGGGAACAAAGCAGTTCCGATTTTGTGGCTATAAGGACACCACCACAGCGCATGCTGTCATCTCTGGCTTTGCGAAAAACGTCAAAACCTGATAGTGAAGGCAGAATGGTTTAATCACTGTTGCTGCGAGACTGCGCAGTACACCTGCTCAACAATGGCTTATTTTACTGCCGAATCATTCACCGACTTTCTAAAAGACGGTGCTTACAATCCTCGCAACACACTATCTCTTTACCACTTGAACTGTCAAAGCCTAAAAAATAAATCAGAAGAAGTAGAAGCTGAATTAACTAAACTGACCTTTAATTTTGACCTTATTGCCTTAACTGAAACGTGGTTTACCTCAAATGCAGATGTCAGCGAGTTTCCTGGTTACAAACCTATTTCAGTATTTCGAGATGGAAAGCGTGGTGGTGGTGTATCTTTATATTGTAGCGTGCAACGCCAAAAAGAACACCAGCGCAGAGACGAAAAACCTGCGGCGGTCCCTCAGTGGTTCGAGCGCGAGCGCGAGAGCCACCCAACTTCTTCCTCTTCTAGTGCATGAACTACTTCTGTCTCTTCGAATGCATGTATCACTGCCCCCCTCTTCTGCAGCATCGACACGATGCGGCTAAGAGAGAAAAGTCAGCGAAGGGGTATAACGCAGCTGCAGTGGACCGCAGTTCAGTCAGGTAGCCGGTCGTGGTAAGGCTTCAAGCGAACAACGTGTACGACTTCAGTTCGGTGCGACCGGCGCGATGAACAAGCTGCCGGGGCGGGAGCAACTGCATAAGTCACATCACTGATGCGGCGCACTACTTGGTAAGGGCCGAAGTATCGGCACAGCAGCTTTTCAGAGAGCCCGCGGCGACGAACAGGTATCCGAAGCCACACAAGGTCGCCGGGCGCATAACTGACGAAACGGCGCCCAAAGTTGTACCTAGGGGCGTCAGTCTCTTGTTGACGGTGGATGCGCAGGAGGGCCAGTTGACGCACTTCCTCAGCACGCTGAACGAAGGTATCTACGTCGAGGTCAGCGTCAGAGTCGCAGTAAGGGTCGACGGGCAACATAGCATCCAACGTAGTGGTCACCTGGCGACCGAAGACAAGCTGAAAGGGGGTCAGTCGGGTTGTTTCCTGCAGGGCGGTGTTGTACGCAAACGTTACGTACGGCAGAATGGTGTCCCAAGTTCGATGCTCGACGTCAACGTACATTGATAGCATGTCGGCTAGTGTGCGGTTGAGTCGCTTTACCAACCTGTTTGTCTGCGGGTGATACGCCGTAGCACGTCGATGGCTCGTGTGCGTGAGAGTCATCACAGACCGGGATAAGCGGGCCGTGAAAGCAGTTCCGCGGTCAGTAACAATAACGGCGGGTGCTCCATGACGCAAGACAATGTTGTGGACGAAGAACTGCGCCACTTCAGCAGCACTGCCTTTGGCAAGAGACGTGGTCTCAGCGTACCGTGTGAGGTAGTCAGTCGCAACGACTATCCAACGCTTTCCAGACGAAGACTTCGGAAATGGACCAAGGAGGTCCATGCCCACTTGTTGGAAAGGGGTCTTCGGTGGATCGACGGGATGAAGAAGTTCACGGCACTTCACGGCAATGGCATTCACGGCACGTTTTTCCGTAGGCCCGCACCGATGGGAGTAGCCTGGGCCAATAATACTGTTGTCGAATCCGTGCGAGTATACGGCTGACTCCAAGGTGGCCGGCGGATGGTGCATCATGACAGGCACTCAAGATCTCAGACCGCAGCTGTGATGGTACGACAAGTAGAAACACTTCTTCGCTGTTGGCAAAGTTGCGCTTGTAGAGAACACCAGACCGTAAAGTGAAGGTGTGAAGCCCTCGAAGAAAAACAGGCGGAATGGGAGCTTCACTGCCTTCGATGTAATCGATGAGCGGCGCCAACTCCGAGTCCGCCCTCTGAAGCTGCGCCATTTTGGTGGTACTAACAGAGCCCAGGAAAGGAAAATCATCGGTGGTTTCTTCGGTATTGATTGGGATAGGCGCGCGCGACAGACAATTCGCATCCTGATGCTTACGGCCAGACTTGTAAACTACTGTTAAGTCGTATTCTTGCAAGCGTAAGCTCCATCTAGCCAAGCGTCCTGAGGGGTCTTTGAGGCTCGCCAGCCAGCATAAGGAGTGGTGGTCGCTTACCACACGGAAGGGTCGTCCGTAGAGGTACGGTCGGAATTTGCAGATGGCCCATATCACTGCAAGACATTCTTTCTCCGTCGCAGAATAATTGGCCTCGGAGCGCGTAAGTGTTCGACTAGCATAACTGATGACCCGTTCTGCACCGTCTTGCCACTGTATCAGCACTGCACCAAGGCCAACATTGCTGGCGTCAGTGTGGATGTCCGTGGCAGCATACTCGTCGAAATGGCCGAGTATCAGAGTGCTTTGCAGACGGCTGCGAAGCTCGGTAAATGCAGCCTCTTCGTCGGTCCCCCACAGGAAGGGCGCGTCGTCACAGATCAGTGCGTTCAGCGGTTCCGCGATGTTCGAGAAATCTTGAATAAAGCGCCTATAATAGGAGCACAGGCCCAAAAACCGGCGAACGGCCTTCTTGTCAGTTGGGCGTGGAAAACCTGAGACGGCAGCGGTCTTATCAGGGTCCGGGCGAACACCTTGTGCGCTCACAACGTGACCAAGAAAGCGAAGTTCCTCAAAGCCAAAATGGCATTTCTCGGCTTTGATGGTGAGTTGCGCGGATTTGAGCGCTGGTAGCACAATGCGCAACCACTGCAAGTGTTGCTCAAAGGTGGTCGAAAATATAACGACATCGTCCAGGTACACCAAGCAGGACTGCCATTTCGAGCCGGAGAGAACAGTGTCCACCATGCGTTGGCCGCTGCTGAGCAGACCAAATGGAAGCACTTTAAACTCACAGAGGCCGTCAGGCGTCACGAAAGCCGTCTTATCCCGGTCTCGCTCGTCCACTTCGATTTGCCAGTACCCGCTTTTAAGATCTAATGACGAGATGTATCGGGCATTCCTTAATCGGTCGAATGCGTCATCTATCCTGGGCAGCGGGTAAACGCCCTTTTCGGTCACGTTTTTAAGTTTCCTGTAGCCCACGCAGAAACGCAGAGTATTGTCCTTTTTTTTGACAAGAACCACAGCCGATGCCCACGGACTGGTGGACGTCTGCAAGCATCTCGGCAACCTGATTCTGAATGGCTTCTCTCTCAACCGGGGAAACACAATATGGGCGCTGGCAGACGGGTCGCGTAGTCTCGTCAGTGATCATACGATGCTTGGCGAGTGGAGTTCGGCCGACCTTCGAGCACGTAGCGAAACAGTCCGCAAAGTCTGCCAAGAGGTCCGACAGAAGATCCCTCTGAACCGACGGCAGGGCAGGATTTATTCTGACGGACTGAAGAACGTGATGTGGGCCAGCATGCTCCGGAGTGGGTCCTCCCATGGTGCACAAACCTGGAACCTCAGCAACGTCGTGCAGGAAGGCAATAGCCATGCCTTTGGCCAGGTGCTGATGTTCGTTGGCAAAGTTAGTCAGGAGGACGTGGGTGCGGCCGTCACGTAGTTGGACGAGACCTCTTGCAACGGCAAGTCCCCGCTTAAGCAGCAGTGGGCTATGGCTGTCCGCTAGGCCCTCGTAGTCGTGAAAGAGGTCATTGCGCACGAGCACCAGAACACTGCACCGCGGCGGCACCGTAACGTCGTTCTCGACAATGCGCAGGGCGTTGCTGCAGGGATCGCGGGAGTCAAAGCGCGCCACAGCCTGTTTGGTCGAGAACGTGACACGTGCCTCCTGAAAGTCAATCACAGCGCCGTTCGACTGCAGGAAGTCGATCCCCAGAATCAAGTCTCTGGAACACTCGGGGAGTACGAGAAATTCACCAACGTACGTGAAACCACTAATCCCAACTCTAGCCGTACACTTGCCCACAGGGGAAATTAGGTGGCCACCAGTGGTGCGAATGGGGGTCCCCGTTCACGGTGTCAGAACTTTCTTAAGTTCTCCAGAAAAGACACGGTTCATAACAGAATAATCAGCACCGGTATCGAGCAGCGCGGTAATCTCAGTGCCATCAACTGTCACACGCAAATCGGATGCAGCGTATCTGATACTGTCGCTGCCTCTCGCTGTCCAGGTATCGTCGGCTCGAGGGTTTCGCGATGGAGGGTCCTGACACGTCCCGACGTCAGCGGCCTTGCCTCCAGAGGTCGCTGGTGTTAGTTTTCCCGACGCGGACTCGGCGAGCGACGGCCAGCAGAGCTACTCTGGCGGCCAGGGCTGGATGAGCGATAACGGAGAGGCGAAAGGGAACGCGACTCGCGCCTTCCAGATTAGGCAGGGTTCTGGCGTGCCCGTAGATGCTGCGCAATCTCATGCGGACGTTCGCCGTTCTGCCTGTTTTAGACATTTATCGTTTTAGACATCTCCTCCCACTACAAGTTAAAAAACAGTTATATTTTGCCCTTGTTCATTCTCACCTGGTGTATTGCAACCTAGTGTGGGGTACATGCAACAAAACTGATTCATACAAATTGCTTTCTCTCCAGAAAAACAGCTCTACGTTTATTAAGTTCAAGTTCGTCTGTTGAAGCAAATCTTTTCGACACATTTCATGTTCGCAATTTCTTTCATTCATACAAATTTAGTTTGGCTCTTCACATTTTTTATAAAGTCAAGCTTGACTTTAGCTCTTCTTCTAATACTTATAATTCAAGAAACGTTGCGTATGGTCTACGTTCCGTTGCCCTATCTACTGCAAGACCCAGAACAAATTATGGTAAACAAACAACCGATTATCAAATTATAACATTGTGTAATGCCTACCAGTCTCTTGTTCAGATTGCTTTAGAAAGTTGTAGTGTGTCTGTATTTAAGAAAAAACTTACGATTCTTCCCCCCCCCCCGGTTAAATTTCAGCTAATTCTGTATACTTAGTTTTTTGAATGTGTGTTTGTCTTCTGCTTTTTTTTAATGTGCATATTATGAAATGTTTTGTTTATTGTTAATTGATATTTATTACTGTCTATCATTAACTATTTTCTATTGTGATCATGTTTGCTCCTTGTTTTTTATCTTTTGTCCATTCGGCCCCCGTTTCCATGATGTGTTGATCGGGTGTAGGCCTTGTCAGGAGGCATGCTTGGTCTACCTCCTTTAGCCTCACCTCGAGGGCATATTGTATGTAATATGGCCAAATAAACATACTACTACTACTACTTCGCAGACAACCAGCCTGGTGGCTTCTGAAATATTTTGATCGTTGTAATGTAAATTATTCTTTGTAATGGATGCTTTATAAGTCTTTGTAATGTCTGAAAATGATCTCAGATTTACGAACCTTCTTACTGGTAAAACCTAAAAGAAAATTTCTGAAACTTTTCGGGACGTATTAATGAAAGGGCCACAAGTATAAGCACCCACTGAACAGAGAACCATGGGCCCTGCTCGTCTTCCTGCCGATTTTGTGCTACATTCACTAAAGCATCATGTGTCCCACACGGACGGCTATGTGTAGTGGATTCCTTATCGTATGCTTTGGCTAAGGACTCAAAGTAACCAACTTCTTGTGCAGCATCTAAACCCACAGGCGGACTATAACCGATAGAGCTCTTAAAGTTAATCAATAAGCACTAGGTAACTGACATAAGGAAGCTTCATATGAAGAGGACTGAGCATTCTGTACAGAACAGAGGTAGGCTAAGGACGGTGAGAATTAAACTAGGCATAGGGAAAAATCAGACGTATGCGTTAAAAGACGAGCAGTTAATAACATTACAATATAGGTAATATGATTAATATCAGCAAAGAGTTCTGCACGAATTTATGCAGTATCTATTGTAATCAGGACGTAAATGAGCAAGGCGGTAAAGCACGGCAATTGGACATCGCGCCAGGAACGAAAGATGAAGTAAAGAAAGCCTGGGAGAAATGTAGGCGAAAGCAGCTGGTGCGGATCAGGTAACATAAGATCCCTTGACGGACGGAGGGGAGACTGTGCTAGAAAATTAGCCCCCTGTATAAGCAATGCCTTATGACCTCGAGCGTACCAGAAGCTTCGAAGAATGATAACATCATCTTAACCAAAGATATCATACGTCAAGGACTCGAAATGTTAGACTGATCATATTGTCTTTTGCCTATTAGTTATTTATTAAGGTAACTGCTAATAGGGTCAGGACAACATTAGACTTCAATAAACCAGATAATCAGGCAGGCTTCTAATATAGCTTTCTAGCCACTAAATATTGCTTTCTTACATTGGGAGAAAGTATTTTACTTGGCAAAAACCTCCGCAGTCACGCAGGCATTGCGGAATCATGGTGTAGAAGAGCCTTGAAGAAGAGAAATGCCCAGCGACGCAGTGCGCTTATGAGCGCAACTGTTGAGCAAATAGCACCCCTTGAAAACGAAACTTGTTTAACACTGCTTTATCTGCGGAGAGCAGAGGGTTATATTTCGCAAAAGCTTCGCCGTCAAAAGGGCGTGCATCTCTGAAATAGCCGTGTATGTACTCACGCGGCCAGAGCATTACGAAGCACGTTTCAGGACTCGATCTTTCCTCACGAATTATGCACTGCATCTCTGAAATAGCCGTGTATGTACTCACGCGGCCAGAGCATTACGAAGCACGTTTCAGGACTCGATCTTTCCTCACGAATTATGCACTGCCTGGATGACGGTTCATGAAATTTATATGCAAGTGCACCCGCCAGATCTGCCCGTTTAAGTATGCCGAAACTCCTAACGTTGGCTACATAAATCGCGAGAGGCTTTTGATTTCCGAAGCGTGCTGCTTATTATGCCCGCCATGTTTTATATTTCGGAATTAAAGCTATCGGGATAGAGTGTAGACGGCACTGCCTGCATGAATTCTGCATGGATTCTGCATGCATTCTTCAATTCGCACAGAAGCGACATGTAATCTAGCTATTTCAGTGAAGTGATGCCCTGTGCGTCTTAGTTTCTCAACCTCCTGGGTCCACTGTGCGAGTGACGCTGTTGTGCGATAGCAGTGTTACGTAAGATTTTTCCCACCTCCCTGCTTTGCACGTGTTACATCCTGGACCTTCAGAGAACACTACTTTAGCGACGTTGCCGCCTTTCTGCCAGATTCTCTTCTAAGGCTGCGTAGCATTGTCACGCGTCGATTATAAAATCATTTGTGCAAAAGGAAGATATTTTTTACGTTACCCAGGACAGCACAATTTAAGCAATAGTGGTGCTCAGCTCAACAAGCCTTTATACGCACACGGCTGCGTGTACGTGAAGTTGCTCCTGAGATGTTTGTAATGAGCGTCTTCCTGGCGGAATCGGCTCTGCTAAGGGGCATGCTATAATCTGGTTCTCAGAATTTGGTTTGGTTTGGTTTAAGGGGTTTAACTTCCCAAAGCGACTCACGCTATGAGAGACGCCGTAGTTCTCAGAATTATTGTACTCTCTAACCCGCGCTGATTCATAAGTTAAGCTAGCCTCTTCGCAGCACATTAACTGGTGTGTTACCACCGACTCCTTTGCAAGAGTACAGCTACTGGAAAAACACGGTGTCTTCTTTATGTTTACCAAGATTAATGATTAACGCCTGGATTTGTCTAACGGGTCTTATATCTGCGACTGTCAAGGGCGACTTAGAAGGAAATAATTACATTTTGATGTTCATAAAAAAATAAAAAAGCAGTGTAAAAGCTGTCGCGTTCGCCGCATGACAGTGACACAGTAGACGACCCCAAATTGTGATAACGACCCGGTCGATAAACTGCGGAGCTACAAGTCAGAACGGCAGGACACGATAAATGCTAAAGCTTGCTGGCTTCACCATCAGTGTACAAATACAAGCAATTATCTGCATGGTTGCTGAGGCTCTACAGCAGCCCGCAGCTTGTCTAAGGACAGGTCAATTCTAAATATACAAGAATAAAGAAAGAAGAACGCAGAACGCCGCGCAGAGAGAACAGATGTATTCCTTCCTCCACTTGAGCAAAAAATAATAAAATCCAACTATTTGTAAAATAGCTTAGCTGGGAAGATGCTCAATCTTCGTTTTGAGTTTGTTCTTTTCCACACTTATTCCTTAAGGTCAAGAATGTACAACGTTCCCAAATAGCATTCTTTTTGGGTACACGTTCCGACATACCTTTGAGTGCTACTTATCCGCCACTGAGACAAACTGAGCTATTTTATTGAGGAGTTAAGCAAGGCTTAACTTGCGCACTTTCGATTTTTATGACCTTCTGAAAATGAAAAAAACAAAGCTTTATGATAGATATCACAACGCAGTGCTTTGTGGTGCCTTCGTGCTGTTGGTTCTTTTTCGTTCGCGCGCTGTGTGAATGCAAAAAAAGAATTTGTTTGCTGAATATTTGAACGCTCTTGCCGACGCTGACAGTGAAGCCACTATCAATCTCCACCATACTCTCATTGTTTTTCGTGCTTTTCTGCCAAAGGGGAATAAACTAATCGGTGTTGCTAAAGCTGACAAAATGAAAGTTGATGAAGGATATCGGGTGCACGTTGCTGGGCAAAACAACAAAGGGATTATGCCTTCCACGCACGTTGCCGATATTTCTAGGAATCGTTTTCATTTGAGGAATTCTTCGCGCATATGTTAGCTTCCTATAAGCTACTATTACTTTGAAGAAAGGTTGCCTGTCCGCGGCATAATACCACAGTAAATTTAACGCTGTATTAATAACGCTGTAGGCGCTCGCCTAATTGTGCTCAATAACTGGTCCTTTAAAGGTTTGCGTCCCAACGCCAAGGAAAATGGTACGATCAGAAATGCGTAAATGTTTAAATGGCAGTTTGTGCTACGCATATTGTAAGATAAAACCAGCCAAGGGGAGGAGAAATCACAACTTCACTATACAAAATACGCAGTCAGTGCCTAATTGTTCACACGGCAAGCCTCTTATAACGAATGAGTGCATCGCGGAATATCAATAAAATAACTGCTGAGAGACTAACGGTGGGACGAACAGCAGTTAAGCAGCACAAAAAAACCGTACGAGAAGACCTCGATTGCAATAGTACTCGATTTTTTGAAGCGCAGTATGTCATTTAAGGCTAGTGAAAGGACCACCGCTGGTAGTGGAACCGAAGCGACCAGCAGTGAAGTGCATAAGCATGTACTATGCGCTTCAGTACACGTCGAATGTGAGTTGTAAGAGCAGTTCTAAGAGAGTATACGTAATTTCATTTCGTTGCCTTTTTGTTTTACGTGTTTAAGTAATGCTATGCAAGTATCGGCTTGCCGCTGTCCGTCAGTAACAAAAAGCGAAGTGAGTAACGATCTTCGTTTTTTTTGTTCAACAGGCCAAATGTGCAGCGCACAACTGTTACAAATAAGACCACCTTATCCACAAAATACGAAGGGATAACAACAAATCGCGGTTGCGAAGCACTGGGCATAAGTTGTACACGGTTTGGCAGTTCTTTTTTGGAAGAAAACGCAATTTCGATCGCTTTTTGTGTGCTTGAAGCTTACCGCTGATTGGTGCGCAAGTATATGGCAGCAAACTCGCCGTCATTCGCTCTAAGGGACAATACGTTTGAGAAAGCTGCGACCGGCGAGCTCAAGGCATTGGTGTGCCTCGTTTGTAAGGATTTTGTTTCAACCTCTGGGCCGTCTCTCCTGTGGCGGCCTGGTCATATCTGCGCTCGGTTCTCAATCCAAAGGTCGTGGGTTCGCACCTTCGTATGTTTATGTTTGTTTATATTTGTTTCTTCACTGTGTCTTTATTTTAACATGTGAATTCTATCCTGCTCTTAATTACACCGGAAATCAAGATTTGTTTGCATTTTCCTTTAAACAGCTGCTTCCAGGGATTAACAATTCACCCCTATCCTTGGGGATTAACAGAGTCTGCAGTTATTCCCGAAAAGTACTATTGGTCGCGACAGATCTGTTATTCCACAAAAGGACAATCGTCTCAGCCTCTTTTAGCCCCTTTTATCGGGAGTGCAGAGAGAATCCTGCCACGTTGCGAAAAGCTGACAATTGCTTACGAGGCTGTGTACGTGGGAAGGCATGAGGAACTATTTTTCACAAACTTGGAGCTTTATTTTTGACAGGACAAGAAAAAAACATTGAATTTATGCGCATATTTCTCACATGTGCAAATGAATTTTTTTGTTTCTCCTTAACGGGCGCCGCGGAGGCTGTGCATTTATCTATGCGCTGTCAGCAGTTTCCTAACATGCGCCATTTGCTTGAACGATCATTTTTTCCCGCTCTCCATGGAAGGAGATATTTTCTGTATTTATTCCGGCTGTAGAATGCAAAACGAAAGTGTTCTGGGTGTGACACTATTTCGTTCGATCTACAATCTGCAAGGAATATATCATGGACTAAGATAGCACGCAATACTCAAGACAATTAGCGTTTTTATATTGCCACGAATGAAGTGCTAGATTGCTCGATTCATTCGTCTGTGACTATTTTCCAGAAGAATCCAGCAAAAGATGCTCGAAAACTGTAGTTCCATTTTGATCTCAGAATCAAGTGCATTCGTTTCAGTAAAACATGTTTTAATTCTGATAATTCGCTTCCATAAAGTTCTTAAAGAATTCTCTTGTAACAATTTGGGGCCATCAAAGGTAGGGCCACGCAGTAATTGGGTTTGGTTGTGTTTTCTGATACACAAGGAGCGGAAAACATCACCATACCGAAATCGTTTGAAGGGGTATCTTTTATTTTAAACGGATTCGTTGAGAGGTAAGTTTGCGCATGTCTTTTTTTACGATTTCTCGGAATCATTGGAGTCTGTTAATCATTACGGGTTATTTGGTCAAGTTTGAAATATGCCTAGCGACTTTTTTTGTCCTTCTTAAATCAACCTCAAACTGGTGCGCTACATAAAATTATAAGTAATTTTAACAAATGAAGCATAAGGTTCCACAGCGTTCTACGCTTTAGCCTATTTTTTAAAAAAATGTATGTCAATGAGACATCTCTCACTACCTCAAGCAGATCGGAATCGTGGAAGAAAGCTACACCACACTAATCCATAGAGAATGGGACGCAGAGGATTTTTAAAGAATACAGGTCGATCAGCTTATTGCTCTCTGTTCACAAGATTTTACACAAATAATCGGTAATAATTTTATAGAAACCTTAGGCCTGAGTGAAGCAATAGAGTATAAAAATGCGGAAAATATAACGAACTTCTGTATACAGGCTTTATAGATTACTTGAAACGATCCGACTCTTATAATTCAGGAGCCATGCAGGCATTCGGGTGCAAGTGCGGTTAAACGGCAAGTGTAAAGTGTGCGGAAATGTCTATATGGACTGCACAGCGAATGTAGAATTAGATAAGGAATCGTGAAAACTTCAGTTAGCAAGGGTGTCATACAGGAAAGCACGATCTCTTCACAAGTCTTCACCATTAGGTCATGGCATGCAGTTTGGAAACTGTATTGCGAAGTAAGGGGATATATTATCGCGGACCGTGCAAATTGGGCCTTCACATGAGTTGGATGTCAACCCATGAAAAAGGGAAAAAGAGATTGAATCAACATCCATGGCTGGGAGTGGAACCAGCGGCTGCGCGAACAGATCTTTAATGGCCGTTCAGCGAGACCACTAAGCTATCGCCGCATTTTTTCATAGCATGGAAGTAGTGCCGAAAAAAATAAACCTTAGCAAGCTTACACCACAAAACCCCTGTCCACCTTACGCCCGCATGACCCCACCTTCCAAAACATCTAAAGTCTGGGGGGCACAAACATGCATCCACATAGGGGAGCCAGATAGGCGGCGCCTGCAGGGCAGCATATACTCCCCACACCAAAGCGCACTGCTCACGAAACACAGATTTCGGCGACCGTGGTGATTTGGCACGGCGGTCCTGCTCTTCCAGAGTCTAAATTGTCCCAGCAACATAAAGATATTATATGGCACAGCACAGCTTTTCTCCAGAGGCAAAAAACAAATGCTGTCGGGTGTGACGTCAATATTCTTCTGAATTGTTCATTCTAATATGTCCCAAGGGAACACAGCATCAATACACTGAATAAAACAATGTTCAATTGTCTCTGCTGTACTGCAAGGCGGTAATTCACCGTCCATGGCACAAGCAGGCTATCGCCGCCGCCAACACGCCTCGTGTTAAACTACACCACACACTCACGCCGAGCATTGGAGCGCGTCGTCTTCATCAACTTCCATCTGCTCCCTCCCGCGGCACTGCCTGCTCACCGTCGTCTTCTACGTAGCACAAATCCGTGCTTTCGCTCCCATTCTAATGTAGTAAACATTCCCTGTAGTTTTTTTTAATGAAGAATACCATAACATTCAACGTTTTCTGATAATACTGCCACGGTATTTGACTTAGGGTGAGACTAGAAACCATGATCGAGGGCCCAGACAGGATGTGAAGCATTGCAAGCTATCAGCAAGATCATCCCATTAAGGCACGCAGTCCGGGCTGGTTAAAGCC
The DNA here is from genome assembly GCF_055824585.1 of Amblyomma mixtum. Classification (NCBI taxonomy): domain Eukaryota; kingdom Metazoa; phylum Arthropoda; class Arachnida; order Ixodida; family Ixodidae; genus Amblyomma; species Amblyomma mixtum. Next base: position 1,476,590 of record NW_028317715.1, read on the forward strand.
ACAAGAGGGACATAATCAGGAAAAGAAGAATGGTCGGAATGCAGTTTCTCGGAACTCCTAAGTCATGAGCACCTGTGACAAAAAAAACAAATTCTTTGTGACCACCACGGACATGGCCGGCTGGTGGTTATGAACTATTGTTTTGTAGCGAAGATACACTAGGTTAGTCAGGGGCGCAAATCGGGTGGCTCTCGCAGGTGAGTACTGCGCATGCGCTGTAGGATGCAAACAATTGTCACGGCTGTTAGGCGTCGAGCATATTATGCTTGGCGCCTAACGTACTTTTTGCTATGTACAGTACGGTCCATTGTTAAAAGGAACATGCGATCGTGTGGCTTCCGCACTTAGCGAAGCGCTGCCGCCTAGGACGTACGAGAATTAACGGCACAAGATGCATGCACAGTAAGCATGCCGGCTGGTCTTTCCACGCATCCGCCTGATGCCGCCCATTCTCGCCACATCTAGGCAACAGGGTTTCGCGAAGGGCGGAGGCCACGCGATTGCATGTTCCCTTTAGCAATGGACCGTACTGTACATCCTACCCCAGCTGAGCTAAGCCACAGCAACTTTTTACGGACATACTATTAAAGAGCACACAGAAGCTGCTGCATCGCTCTTCTTGACTTAGAACAGATCTGCGGAAGAGAGAGCCATTGCCCTCATCACGCTACAAGGGGCACCACACCCACATGAAGACACGACCACAGGACACGTCGTCGCCGGCTCCCAGGCCACTTTCCGGGAGTATGCATCCGGGCTGCAACCTCCCAGTGCGCAACACATAGTGACGAATGATATCAGCACACCCACCAAGGTAAATATCGTCCAGGCAGCAGGCCACGTGTCATTTCTTTTCAATATGCGCGTCACTTCCTTCAATTGCAGCAAAATATTTTTTGAGCAGGGCTTGTAATCTGAAGGCAAGACAACTGATGTGATGTTAGGGTAAACGAATGGATTCGAAGCAAAGGTAAGCGTAGCAGTGGTTAGCATAAATTCTGTTGGGGAGACGTCTTTAAGATGTCACCTGTGATTTAGTGGCAACAGCTGGCACAGGACAAGGTTAAGTACAATTTGTGAGAGTCTTTCGTCCGGTAATGATCGTCGTTGTGCTCGTTCTGCTGCTGCTCACGATATACATTAATGATTCGAAAACATTATGCGAAAATCATGCCTTGTATTCCAGCATGGAGACGCTGCGCTCGCACTGGCTAGGAACACAAACTGTTAGACTCCATCATGAATTCTACCCGATGACGAGTCCTCATCCGATTTTTCAGCAAAAGCTATTCTTAGCAAATTTTAAAGATATTATTATGGGGTCTGTAACAGAATTTACCTCGAAAACAGCCGAAGCAAAACTAGCCAAAATGGCGAATCGAGCTCTTTAAAGATATTATTATGGGGTCTGTAACAGAATTTACCTCGAAAACAGCCGAAGCAAAACTAGCCAAAATGGCGAATCGAGCTCCGATTATGAAGACAACAATCTCGAGCATTGCGGTATTGGTATCTTCCTCTTTACAATCCTACCCGACTGAAGGTCAAGCCATCCAGGCGAGACAGGGAGACAGCAACATCAGAGAGAAAGTCAGTCAGTCATTTATTCAACAAAACACATAAATTATACATCAGAATCTGTTGGGCCCATAGCCATAGCTAGTTTGGGCACATAGTTAGCACACTTTGCACCACAAGTACAAATAGTGGAAACGCATCCCAGACACAGTACCAAAAAAGAAAAAGAAACAAACAGAAAATTTGAAACACTACATGTAATTACTATATACCGCTAAGAACAAATCTTTTTACCGTGTATTCAAAGTTCGTGGATATTTTCACCTCCAGCGGGATATCATTTTAAATTTTTGCACCACAAAACTACAGTAGTCACTCACCATAAATGTTCCGTGTTACAGGGAGATAAGTTGAGATGGCTAGCATTCCTGGTGTTACTGGTAGGCATAGAAAAAATATGGATTGTGAGTGGGTAGTTGTTCGATATAATATTGTGCACTGTACATAGCACCTTAACCTGAAACACAAGAATGAATGGAAGTATTTTAATTTCTTGATAAAGCGGACGCCTTGGATGGTGTTGGTTGAAGAATGTCACAATACGTATCGCCCGTTTTTGAAGACGTAAAATGGGATCCAAGTAGGTTTTAAAGGTAGAGCCCCATGAGCTGCAACAATAAGCGAGGCGACAATGAAATATCCAGTAGTAAATGATTTTCAGGACAGTTTTGTCAAAGTGCACTCTGCTTCTAAGTAGAGCATAACATGATGATGCTAATTTGGAACACACATGCGCAATGCGTGCTTTCCTGATCAGGTTGTAATCGAAAAGGATGCCTAGATAATTTATAGTGCCAAGTTCTTCCAACAGAGAATTGTCGACAGAAATTTTTAGAAAATGTGTGTCAATATGCCTGTACGCAGAGCGAAACACTATGTACTTTGTTTTGGAGGTGTTAAGTGTTAAGCTATTTGCCCTTAGCCACACTGACAAGTTTACTAGCTCTCCGTTCACGAGGTTGCCTATCTTCTTCAGTGTTTTCCAAGAAAAAAACGAGTGCAGTGTCATCGGCATACATGACCGTTTTAGATTCCCGCATAATTGAGGGTAACTCACTAACATGAAGAGAAAACAGAATTGGCCCTAGAACGGAACCCTGAGGTACTCCTGTTAGAATTGTTAGGCGTGAAGGTGACATTTGGTTTGTACGAACGTACTGTTGACGGTTCTTTAAAAAGGTAGTGAAAAAACCAAGTGTTCCTCCTCTAGACTCGTACTGGTGTAACTAGTTTAACAAAATTGAATGTGCTATGGTGTCAAAAGCGTTCTTAAGGTCCGAAATTGTAACTACTCCTATGTTACCGTTGTGTGATGAGAAGCAAATAATCTGCGTAAGTTCCATCACTGCAGTCGCCGTTGACCTTTGAGCTCTGGAACCATTTTGTGAAAAGTAATTATATTATTTTCATGCAGAAATATTTGTAGCCGCACTAATATTACTTTCTCAAATAAAAAGTTGACATTGCTTAACACAGATATTGGTCGGTAGCTGCATGGGTCGTTATGATCTCCATGTTTATACACTGGGGTAACTTTTGCTAATTGTAAAACATCCGGGTATTCACCCTGTTGCATAGCGAAATTGAACAACTCCGCCATTATCGGTGCGAGTGTCAACACTACCTTTGAGAGACTTTACGCTTATGCCATCAGATCCTTGAGCTTTATGATACACGGCTCATATTATGATACACAGTTTATATTATGATACACGGCACATATTATGTGGCTCATAGCAGGTTTTCAGCCGCACCCATGAGCAGTCTCGCGTTTACGTCGTCGTTGATCTCTCGCGGGTGTCACTGGGTCTGTAATGTAGTCGACCGGGGAAATGCGCTCTGCGACGCAGTATGGTCCGTGATACTTGTGGTGAGGTTTTGTAGAGACTCCGGAGGTGGTAGATGGCACGCGAAGCCAGACGAGAGAGGTGGGCAGAAAACTGTCAGCAGTGCGGGTGATATCGAAACGGAATCTTCGACTCCCATTGATCGCCAGACGTTAACGACCGAGCGAGCTGACGGCCCTCTTTGACATGCTTAGAAGCTTCTGAAATGGTGGTGCATTCAAACCCGTCAGGCCAGTATTAAGTGCAGGGTCTAGCGGTGAGCAAGCTTCGCACCCTCAGAGAAAAAAGAGCGGTGAGAAGCCAGTGTTGGTCTGCGTGTTGGTCTTGTAGGCGCGGGTGATGAAGGGCAGGATCCTGTTCCAGTCGTATTGGTTGGAAGACACGTACATGCACAACATATCGCAAAGGTGCTGTTAACCCATTTCGTCAAACCGTTAATTTGCGGATGGTAGGCCGTACCGGTGTGATGACCGATCATTCATCGTTTGAGAAGAGATTCCATGACCTCGGACAGATAGACGCGCCCGCGGTTTGCCAGCAGTTCTCGGAGTGCTTCATGACGAAGAATGAAGGGATACAAGATGAATATGCAACGCGTGGCACCGGAGCAGCAGAGAGAGCCGCGGTTTCTGCATAACGCGTGAGGTGGTCGACGGCTACAGTAACCAAGTGGTTGCCAGCAGTAGTGTACAGAAGGGGTCCGTAGAGATCACTCCCAACGCAGTCACAAGCCCGCCAAGGGCAACGAAGAGGCTGCATCAGGCCGGCTGAGTGCTGAGAAGCGGGCTTCCTACGCTGACAGTAAGGGCACGAGAGCACGTACTTGCGGACGTAGGTGAACATACCACGCCTGTAATAGTGGAGACGGAGTGGTGTGTGTTTTAAATGCACCGGCATGAGCCGACAGCAGATTATTGTGAAATATGGCGCAGAATATCGATCTTGTATGGGCAGGGATGACAAAGAACCTCTTACAGACGTACTTGGAGCGGTGCAGGGGGCAATCATGAATGACGAAGAGATCAGCCTGGAGGTGTAGGGAGCGAGGCACGAGTGGTGCAGATGAGTTGGCGAGAAAGTGTGCAAGAGAAGATATCTAGGGGCCCTTTTGTTGCTAGCTGTTCATGCTATCTATTGAAAAGGACTTCGAAGCGCAACTGACTTGCGACTGGCAGACATCATCAGGCGACAGTGCAGAGGGGGACAAACCGCCGGCGTCGTTGTTTTCGGCAGGAGCAGTAATGATACGGATATCGTATTCTTGTAGGCGAAGGACCCAGCGAGGATGTTGGTGTGTAGGAGGCCAGGAGGCCAGTCAACACAGGGAATGATGGCCCATGACGGTGTCGAATGGGCGGCCGTAAACGTAAGGGCAAAGCTTCCCCATTTCAAATGTCGGAACAAGAACACAGACGGAGAAAGCTGCGAAGTTCTTCCAGAGTTGATTGCTTGGGGAACTGAGCGATGGCAAGAAGTTCCGCAGGGTCAGGTAGTACGCTCTCATTAGAGATGGCGTGACCTAAAAGTGTCGGTTGGCGGGTGCCAAAGCGGCATTTTTTTACATTAACTTGGAGACCTGCTGCAGCTAACCGTGTCACGCGTGCTCCAAGTGAAGATGGTGCCTCTGAAAAGAGGAGAGAAGATGACAGCGGCGTGTGCAATCCATCATGCTCTCGAAAGTCCGCGGGGCTTTACATAAGCTTGAAGACATGACGTTAAATTCGTAAAGTCCATCTAATGTCACAAAAGCCGTCGTGGAACAGTCAGCCTCTGCCACGGGGAGCTGCCAATACCCTGATCGCCAATATAAAAATGAAAAGAATCCCTTGCCTTGGAGGCAGTCAAGGGTGTCGATTCGCGGCAGCGAAAACATCTTTGAGGGTGATCTTGTTAAGGCGCCGATAATCCACAAGAAATCCTGTTGTGCCATTTTGTTACTTCACTAGCCCGACAGGAGAGGCCCACAGACTACTGGAAGATTGAATTACATCTGCATGAAGCATATCGTCCACCTTATTGTCAATAATCTGGTGATCGGTCGCCGAAACACGGCACGGGCGTCGACGCGGCTGCATGTGGGCTGCGGTGTCTGGCGGGCCACGGTAGGGATGTGACCCAATCGGCTTCTAGCTACGGCGAAAGTGGACGGAAACTTGTCCAATAAGTGAAGAAATAGGGTGTGCTGCGGTGTGGCTACACTGACCTCGATTGGCCTCGACGAGCGGGATATGCAGGCAAAGTGAGAGAGTGGGTAGGAAGAGAACTAGAGTCGGTGAAACAGTCGGGTTCGAGCAAGAAGTCAATGCGCACAACATGACCAAGGCATTCTCCACGGAGAAATACCCAGAGCTCAGAAAAGGGTTAAGAAAGGGACCACGCTGCACCCGTCTTGGACAGTGAGCACAGCGAATTCAGTGGCAGACCGTGATGAGAGATGGAGACGGCGGATGATGTAAAGAGGACAGCGGCGTCAGGTGCAGTGAGGCTGGATACAAGGATGGACACAGTTGAGCACGGAGGGATCTCTGTGCCGTTAGCCACAGATGGTATGTTCCGCGATGAACATGTATCAGGGGAAGCAGTGCCGCACGGGAGAAGAAGTTCGAGCTCTGCCCGAGCGCAGTCGATGAGGACTTGCTGGTGGGAAAGAAGTCCCAACCTAAAATGTCATACGAGCAGGATGAGAGTTTGACGAACTCAGCAGTATAAAAAAACCATGAATGATCACCCTGGCTTCGCACTAGCTGAATGAAGCGAAAACCCAGATAACGGCGTCGTCACTTTGCCAAGTTTGCGGCCCTGTTTCTCACTCATCACAGGAAAAGTGCCGCCATTAAAGACAAGGGCGGTGAGGCCCTCCACACAAACGTCGAGGACAATTGTAGTGCACAAAGTAGGAACTAAACTTGCCGCCGGATACTCAGTTCTTACCTCGGCAGCTGCGGCAACCAGTTTTCCTCGGGCGTATGGGGGCGCCGCAGGGATGGCGAAAGGCGCCGAGCATACTGGCGGCGATCGTGTGTATCAAGCTTTTCGGAAGACGACGGACATGGCGTGGCACCCCATAGGCGTACGTTCGTGGTTCATCCGCAGGTTGCCGCGCATGGCGACGACAGAGATGCGCGACGCCACTTGAGGCACCGCATGCATAACAAGTCCGAATGTTGTCACGAGTGCGCCAAGGGTCCACACGAGCAGGGGGCGGCCGGATTAGAAAGGCAGGCGACTGCGTCGGGGAATAGAACGGGACAAACGCGCCGTCCCTTGGGCTTTGGACGGCATCGGCGTATGTGAGCCTGAGGATCAACAGATGCTTCGGACATTTGCTCGCGAGTTACAGTTTGAAGCGTCTAAGCCAGGTCGGAGGGAGGTCCATGAACGCCGTGAAGAAGTGATAGCTGTCCAGCCACCTCCTCAGGCACAAAGTCTGATTTAGTCAAGCAACGAGCTGTTACAGGTCGGGACGGCGAGCCTGGAAAGTAAGACAGGCTACATGGAAAGTATTGGCTCCAAAATTTGCTGCATGCGGAGCTCATCATTGCTCTGGCACAGGGTGAATGCGTCCGCAACGGGTTCCGAGCGATAAGCATCTTAAATGTTTCAGTTTCGATGATCTTCAGGATGTGTTCCATTCTGTCCCCCTCGGACATAGAGTTTGATGATATGTTCGAAACTGGTCAACGTTTCACCCTACAGGTGGGCTCTCACTTGCAGGCGCTGTTCGGCATGCAGTTTACGTACGCCAGGACGCCAGAAGATATCAAGGTTGTAAAGTCGTTTTCGTGGTTTGTGCACTATACAGGCTGCCCGCGTCCGATAGGTAAAATACCGCGTTGTGTAGCTTCATGCCGTCTTGCCATCGGTTGTGGCCGCATACCCGCTCGGAGGAGGCACGCCAATCCGCCACGTCCTGGTCATCAAACGCGCTAATGATCTCTTGGTACCGATTTCAGAGAGCGCCAGGGCAAATGACGGCCGTAGGCGAAGGGGCAGATGACTGGCTTGCGTAGATGGACAGAATTGACGCGATGGTTCTAGTGCGAAGCTTCAGGGCGTAGGCCAAAGGCTGTTGTACCCAGCACAGCTCCAGCAAGTTGTAACGGGATTTACAGAGAAAACAGCCTATAGAGAACTAGCCAAAATGGCGGTCCGAGCTCCAACCATCAACACAACGATCTCTCGCCGTGCGCAGGCGGTGCGGCTAGCGCCGCTGCCCATCTTCCTCTTTACAGCTCCAATATATTTGGAACCCCTAACGCATTCAGTTCCAGTACAAAATGTTCTCCAAACAGGCCCCTTTTAACTGCCAAATTCTTATGAGTATTCTCCAATATAACACCTTACAAACGTAATTTGTATTTCTTAAGTTTTCAGCGGCGAAGTGATGCTTGTTGGCTGCACTTTTGAACTGTTTTTATGTGCCTAAGCAAATTAATTTCGCCTTAGCCTGCAGTGTCTAAGGCAATGGTATACGCGAGGTTCAAGCGCAAACAGACGAAGATCGTAACGGAAGGACGACGCGCTGTGTCGTCCTTCTTGCATGAATCTTCTGTGGAGCGCAAGGTCGACGAGTACTGGTGAGAACGAAGTTGTATGTGCGGCGGCAATACCTTCCATCCACGGATTTACTGCACTTAAGATCATTAAAGGCTGGTTTTAAATGTAGTCATTGAAGAATGCTGCCATGGCTACTGACTGTCCACAGACAACACTTGAGTTTCTTCAGGAGAATGGTGACCGACAGAACTCCCGTGACGTGGCGCAGCTTTATTTACATTGAATAATCCTCTCCCTGGTATCCACGGAAGCGAACTATTAACACCACCTTTTTTCCCAATAAATTGCTCTTGTTTTTGTAGGATATTCGTTTGTATGAACGATCTATTTTATGGGCACTGTGACGGGAACATAAGTGTTCTTATGAACGGCATATGATTGTATGGAGTTACGAGCCAGAACAAGGGAGAAGACACTGTAGGTTTTTTGTTTGGAGATAAAAGAGACATATATTTACGTCTACTGTTTATACTTATTGAATGAGAATACACGGAAGTATATCTAGTTCGTGTCTCGAAAGGCAAGACTCTGATTAAGCCAGAAAACCTAGGACTCTCTCGCTTTTTCGTCAAACCAGCGGCTGTATGTGCTCAAAGCTGCCCTAATTGCGTCATCCCGCAAATGTTGGTTGCCCCAGTTTCAGTCGAGTAGCCGTGCAATGTACAGCAGGGTTATCCTTCACTCGCAATGAACGGAGCAGCCGTGACGTAAGAGAAAGTACCGGGCATGAACGTGACGAAGCAGTCGTTGTTTGCACCATACGATCGCCGAGGAGCTCCTTCACTGCTTGTTGGCTTGAGGATATTTGTTTGCGGCCTCAGACGCTCAGAGTTACCGAGCTGGCGTCAATTTCTTGTTTCGCGCTCAAGCGTCCGACCTCAGGCAGCCCGTAGGCCAAAAAGGGAAGGCGGGGCTCACTGCCACCGGAGGAGCAATCCTTCCAAGATGACTAGAAGGTAGTGTAACGACTGAAAGGGTAATACGGCGGAGTCTCAAAAAGCTGGGAGTGGGCCGCGGCATCTCAGTTTTTCCGAGCGCAGTAACCGAACACGAAGCGCCACTACGCATCGCGGCGGAACGCTTGAACTGAGCTTCGGAAGGGGCGCTCGACGGGGTAAATTGGAAAAAAACCTTGAACTTAAAATCCTACCTCACCGAATGACGACTTCACTCAACCTGAAACTCCCGCGTGAAGTTGGCTCTGGTTTTTTGACTTCACTCAAAAAATTTGAGCAGTCGCAGACCTCACCTAAACCCCGTCTCAATACATGTAGTTAAGGTCATTTTGATGTTGAGGTCGACCTCGTGATGTTGAGACCTCTTGAGGTGACCCACCTCTGTTCCCAATCCAATTTAGGTCTTTACAACCAGCAGGGATCAACCTATCCAGAGAAAACTTAGAATCTCTCATGCTCATAAGGGCACTGCCGTCATACTTTAAAGAGGTCTTGCACATGGTCAGAGGTTTTCCCAGTACTTCACATCACCGCTTTATAGCTTCTTTCACTCTTACCCTCCCCTCTCCCCAACCCATCATTTCCGTCTCAGTATCTTTCTTTATTCCTCGCCGTTCCTATTGGTCATTGTTGATTGTATTTTTATTATGCTTTTTTATTATGCCCTGCATCGCCTGTTATCTTTCCAAGGAAAACTTGGCTTCTGTACTCTCCATTGATTTCCACTTTCTCCGAACCCGTGGGCATTTAGTCTTTTTCCTTCAAATACTTTTTTTGTGTACCTGGCTTTTTCAATCTGCCATGCTGCTTAATATCTTTATCCGAGTTTCTCAGGTCAACGCAGTCAATGATACCAACCCACCTGTCGCAGTGTGATAGACAGCCTTTAAGGCCAACGTTCGCCATCTCTCCATCCTCTACATCACAGGATTGCGTACTGCTCAGTTGGACTTTTTTTTCTCTCTTTCTTTAAGTTCTGCATGTCAACTGGTTAATCCGCAACAAGGCTGACGACAGGGCGAGTTCGAACTAGATCTTCTTAAAACCACAAGGCGCTGCGCAGATAGAGGGTTGCTGAACCTTACCTTCACAGTATTTCACAGCGATAAAGATACTCGCGGCAAAGTTTAATGTTGCTGCTGGTTTCACACTAAGAACAAGGCTGGAGGCCTTTGCGCTAGCGTTAAAAGGAGACTGGAAAAAACCGCGGGAACTAGACCGCAGTGCACAGTATTCCACAAGTATAGGTTCACCATTTGCAAGAAGAATGGGGTTTATTACATTCCAGAAGGAACTACTATGGGCATACAGGCAGGTGTCTCGATGTGCGCCGAATGACCACTTCAGCTCGTTGGTGGGGAATGCGACATCTAATCTTGCACTGCATTGCCAATCTTGCGCATGTAAATCGGAGGACGGCCCGACACTTTGCACGCCCTATATATGTGATACTACAGTGTTGTACGGAAGTGACAATCAGATGTGTGGTGAATAGTTGAGCCATGCTAAATCACTCAGTCTAAGGACGCGTGTGTGGCAAAGCCTTCTGTCAACCTCCACCAGACGGAGATTGCTTTTTTAAATAGTGCACTTACACAACGCTTGTTTTCCTTTCTTACCCTCCCTTTAACTGCTTTGGGTTATGTGCGCCCGAATGTTTGTGCGAGGTTTCTTTTGCCTCTTCTGTTCATTAAAATTTCAGTTGCTAGTCCAGCCTTGTCTCATGTTTTTTGTTCTCCTATTTGCGTTGCGTCTTTTCGCTGCTTTAAGGTGATTAGGTTACTCCTCTTTGGCAGTCATCATCCCTAGACAATTTCGCCTTCCACGACACGCCCTCTTCCCCCTCATCGGGTATTCCTCGTCGCAGCGAAGGCCTTCTTTAAACCAGCCAGTGCTGAAAACTTTGCGCACACGAGGACAAGATCTGGTGTTGAAGCGTTCGATGATGATGATGATGATGATGTCCTCGGGCTGAATGGCACATACCCACGGCTGGGGAGTGGCCAGGGGGGGGGGGTGGCCAGGGTTGAAGCGTTCGCAAGCCCCTTGAGACTCTCCTCTTCATCTTCCATGTTGTAGGTGTCCAGAAACCATCTACCTACCCTATCGCTACCATGGACTTGAACATGTATAGGCGTTCCGGCGGCATGAAGGGGGTCGTTTTTGGTCTTTTAGGGCGACTTCGATTTGGCAATATGCTCTCTTCAGATGCATTAACAAGAAGTACTTCGCGTGGCAGAGGCGGTCTATTCTGTGTTGGCATAGACGGCTTTTTTAGTTATGTATTAATTTGGCAGTAATCGACTGAGAATCGAAGAGTGCCATAGCGCTGATATGGAGCGCAAAGCCAGCGGCTCTATACTCTTGAACAGCGTAGAATCAGCTGAGCATGGCAGTGATCATTCGAGATAAATGTCGTCGCATCTCGCGCCACAAGCAGCGTGGTGAGACACGTGCCGAGGGCTTTGAACGTTGACAAACATTAAAAAAATTCCCGGCATTACCGCCCTCCGAAATAAACGCTGGTTCAGTGTTTTACAATAAAAAATGTGGGCAAAATGAATATTGATAATCCAAAAACAGTGCATGCATAAGAGCTCATAATAAGGCCTCAGGCGCACACAATGCACAACTACTGCACATGCGCGGGGCCGCTGAGATAGTGCGACTGCGACGGAAGCGAATTCGTAGTGGACTTCTCCGCTTTGGCGGACGATCTTGTACAGGCCAAAGTAGCGGCGGAAAAGCTCTTCGCTCAATCTGCGGTGGCGTACCGATTTCGACACCCATACACGGTTTGTCGGCTTTTATTCCATGTGGCGCGTCGTAGATTGCACCGCCGGGTATCGGTGCGCTGTTGATCTTTAATCCGCAGCCAGGCAAGCCATCGACATTCTTCTGCATGCCCAAGCCAGGCGGTGACGTCCGTATTGTCTTCCTCGTTGACATTTGGCGGGACGGTGTCGAGCGCGGTCGTTGCCTTCCTTCCGTGCACGTGCGTGACTGAACGGCGACATCGGGGAGGGTGGCATACAAGTGTTTTGTTCAGCGTCGACTTACGTGGAGAGCATGGCGGCAATCTTTTTGTTTATGCGTTCCGTTAGTTCGCAGCCGGTAGGAAATAAATCTTGTTTCCTTGGCTGGCGTTGCTGTATTCACGAATTGCTTGGTTAACTTCTAGAGTAACCTCCGTTCCTCGTATGTGATTACAAGTACCGTGGCACAGGAGAATGTGTTCCCAAAGAATTTCAGAATTTCTGAGTCTCTACCATGGGGCGGCGCTTTCGCTTCAGCTTAGCGGGTCAAGTAGTAAGTTGCTACTATTATCCCCTTGCTGCAGGATGTAAATGTTCGGAATCAGCCAAGTAGGTTAATATCGATTAGCTGCAATGGGTGGATCTGACTTGGCTAGTTTTGCACCGGAAATATTTATTGAGCCGGGACTATACGACAGTTCTCGTCGCAACTGCCGCAATGAAGTGTTCTGAAAGTTTCCATAGAATCCAAAGTCAGAATTATTGTTTCAGACAACTGTATTACAATGAGGAATGCCCCATTAAAATATTGTCATCAGTGCAAAGCGCAGGGCATTGCAACGCACGTCCTTAATCTGGTGTTAAAATTTAATTTTCAGCTCAAACATAGCCAAGACAAATACGAAACCTTATCTCCGTGGCATGACTTTGTTGCGTGACGTGCTCTTCAAAACAGACGCACAGATGGTGCCGCATGACTACTTGTCTGCAGGCATTTAGCCTGTTGGTAACTTGGGAGTATTTCACCTTTTCGATAAAATTATATTCTAGTCCCAGCTGTACGTTCAAGTGCCGAGTCCAAGCACGGTATGCGTTCGATGAAAAAAAAAAACACGTCCGTCCTAACCACACGCACTTTCGGGCTTAAGCCACTCACAGAGACGAATTTAAATCTTGACAAATATTTATTAGCACGTTTTCACTCTGGTGGGTGGCGCCACCGTTCCACGCAAAGAAAATTGACGTTTCTTCGCCGAAAATCGAAGCACACCAATCGGAATTTTTGGGCAATATCCAGAGAAGTACCACATGCACACATGTTAATAAATGATTCGGACTACTGAATTGCACCTCTTTGAGCATTACCCTTCCCCCTGCAACAGCTTGTTACGATGGGGAGACAAACGTATTCCAAGGAGGCGCCGTAGGCACACAATCCAGGGGCAGTCTGCCCGAATCAACGCCGCCCCGAGCGGCCAAAGCGAGTCGCGCCGCTGAAGTCATTAGTGGTTAGACGACCGTTGCAGCAGAAACTCTGGCAAAAGAGAAAGAAACTTATAGGGTGTGAGGAGTGGGAAATGGAGGAAAGAAATGTGATGTCCAAGAGAATTGACATTCCCGTAACCCACTCGGCACCAGGCCGGGGAGGCAGGAGGCACCGCTATAGATGATGGCCGAGACGTCTTGTATCCCGGCGGCCTTTTCTGCCGGTCGGACGAGGCGGAGCTGGAGCTCAAGGCCCGAACTGTGGAGAAGGATCTCCCAGAATTGTTTAGAATTCATATTTAGCGCCCTCCCAAGAAAATTCGGGCATTTCCAGATTAAATGGTCGAGTGATCTTCTCAACCCGCAGCGTGTACACTCGTCTGATCTTACCCCCGGAAACATACGCGTATGGTTCACCAGGATAGGGTATGCGTACGTGTATATTTTGAGCCGCTTCCACGCGACTGTCTGCGTATTATTTAACGACGGGCCTGGTGGGAGTACCAACCTAGGTTCCAATCCGTAATGCTGGGCTATTTCCCCATATTTTGCCACCCGCTCACCGCTCCATTCCTCGAAGGGGTCCTTCTAGCCCGGCGGAATTAACCTACAGCTAGCGTGAGCAGCCTCGGTGTCAGGGAATGCGACATGCAGATGTGTCCAGATCAACGTAATTTTCCTCGCAAGTCGTCGCTGGGCGAGAATCTTTTCCGCCGCGAGTGATTTTCTGCCTGCACTAAAATTTTAAATGGCAGTTTTATTCTCGCTTTTGATGAAATTTGCTTTCGTGCCGACGCAAACAAATGCTACCGCAACTTCCTCTGCCAGTGCAGCTGAGCGCGCCCTTAAGGAGACAGCGGTAACGGCATTCCGCGCACATCTACTACCGCAGCTACCGCTCGTCCTTCTTGGTGAACAGCGCCGCCCACATACGCTACCTGCTCGGAGAGCGTCTCACTACACCCGAAACCAAAGGCCTCCGCTCTCTTCTCGTTTCTTACCTTACTACGCTCGGGTTGCTTATTCCTAAGTACAGGGGGGATGGTTACCCACCTTCTTATCCCTTCTTTAATTTCTTCTTTCGGCGTTGGGTCATTGTCCGGATTGATTCGACTTTAGCCAGAATAGTCCTACCTGTTTTTGTGGCGCACAATCTCTCAATCTGGGATGTGCGCATCTTTTCCGCCAATTCCTACCCACGTGTTGTGCATTCCGAGGGAAAAAAAGTCGCTCCCTGGAAGTCAGGGAACAAATCCGGAGACACACCCCTCTCCGCTGCAGGAAGGAGCACCTTCGTGGTACGGCTTTGAGATTGGCGTCAGCTAGTCTCGCTTGGAAGCAGCCAGCACACATGTGTCTCCTAGGTGGCTCCGAGTACCTGCTTTCTACTCGACGACGTCTACTTCAAGGCCTGCCGTATTGGGCCACGAAGAAATGGTCGGGTCCTCATGTGGCTTGAAGCAACGGGTTTTGCTGCGTCGCAGTGCGGCAGTCTTTGATTGAAAGGAACCTCGGGCCGAAGTTTGGGGTACAAAACGTCCAATTGCCTGTGTCGCCCCACGTGCCGACAGCCACTGCAGCGAGCAGTCGGGCGTTACCTCCCCTAGTGATCGCGGCCATGTCTGGAGACGGTCTTGTTTCGGGTGTTGCCCCCCCCCCCCCCCCCTGCGTGCCTGCCCCACGAGTCGGGTGCCATTAAGCACAGGTTTCGGTAACACCTGTCTCCCATAACTGGCCATGGGACCCGTGCAGACCTTCGTCAGCCTACGCGAACTCGCCGGCATTCTCCTCACACAGGCTCAAACATGTAACATGGGCGGGGCCACAAGTGGGGGAGAGTGAGATTGTGCGTGAAAGAGAACGTTCAGGCCACTCCTTCCTGGACGAGGCAGTCCTTTATCTAGGGACTCTAGGGAAATAGAGCCCTATTTAACCCGGCTGTGAGTGTGGCCGAAAGACTCTCCCATTGACTCTCCCGTTTGCTGTTACGCTTGTAAAAATGTGAATAAATCCACTCGTAATCTTTCTCCCATTACCCAACTTATTGACTCGACGGCACTCCTGTCCTGATGGTGGGAACGGGCGTCGGCTTGACCGCGGTTCCGTCAAGCAGCAGCAGCAGCTAGCAGCAGCGACCCCGAACCCCCATCTCCAACAAGGGCTACTGAGCTGCCTCCAAAACGGTAGTTGCATGTGGCACGAACAATCTCCAAGGAGCAGCAGGAAGAAATCCGAGTGTCAGGAAGGTCTATTGGCAGGCGGGGAATGATCCAGGCAAGCGGTATCGGTGGTAGAGATAACGAACTACCGTCGAAACGGTAGCTCCAAATCATGGGAATCTGGAAGGAAAGAACGTGCAAGGCCAGGTGGGCAGCTGTATAGGCTAGGAGGGACGTGAGGCAAAGTACCGAGAGGAGGAAAAAGTAGTACGGCGTTAAGGTAGCTAAATCCGGTAAAGTTGCGAAAGCATGTGTTTAGCCTAGTTAGCTCATGGTTTTGCTCTGATGGATCGTGGGCACGTCTGGCAATGATAGCAGGCTTACGTTAAGCTCTGATCTAGGTTAAGATGATTTCTTCGCGTCGCAGGTAGCAGACGATGAAGAAGACGATGCGCAATGCACGGCGGAAGAGTGAGTTGCAGCTTAACACGAGGCATGATCAGCTGCCGCGAGACCATACTGCCCTTGTGCAGTGGCCAGCCAAGCTGTTGCAATCGCGCCGACGTAGGCTCGAAACCCAGTCGCGGCAATATTTGTTTTGTTTCTGCTGGAGCTGTTGCTATGGCAGGTTTCGCCATGGTCACCTTCAAGGTCAAGGTTCGCACATGTTCGGTGAGCTGGTAATACCTCATGAAGTGGTGCTTTCGCACTGAAACCGAGACCAATGGTGTCCCAGATAGCGAAGCAATCGGCAGCCCGTTATTTGCACTTAGCGTTGGACAGGAGGCGCGCGCGCGTCCAGTAAGTTCAAGATGGTTCTTTCCTTTCTTCCGAGAGGCACACGCCTCTCCAAACGTGGTTATTAAGCGGTGATGAAGGAGGAGACGGTCAATGATGCATATGATGAAGACGAGAAGAGGATATATATCTACATGTATGTACAGAGGCAAACTGAGTTACAGAGTCAAAGTCACAATCGGACTGCGACTCAATGGAACATTATCACACAGAGAAAGCTCACTACGTGACCTTACTTATCGACCCGCGGGTTCCGGTTAAAGCCTAGGTGCTTGTCGAATCACGTCCGAAGGCACGGAGTCTTTCCCCAGACTACACAAGACCAGGACTGATCTAGGACTGCTGTCCAATTGTTTTGCATGCGTTTTTATATGCTTTACAAATAAAGAAGTTAGGGCGGTCATGTTTTGAGGGCCCGCCTTAGACTTTATTTTTTATTCGAGCTGTTTGCCATTAGACATAATGAAAAGGGAAATAAAGTTATAAAAAGGAGTGCAAACAAGCCTCGCTTCAAAAGCGGCAAAAGTTCGCGATAAAGCGATTATCTTGAGTCCACTTGCGATAGTCGTCTGCAACGTCCCATTGCAGGCCAACCTTTCTTAGGAAGCGACAGTTGGTTAGACTTCGCTAACCAATGAAATTTCAATTTACAATCGCCACAGCCCCTGTAGGTTGGCCACAACCTTGAACCCAGGGCTTGGCAAAGCGAAAAAAAGAAACATATAAAGGAAACATTTAAGACACACTCTCCACGCGGGACTCTCGCCCTATTCGCACTCTCTACCCTTTCCACTCTCGCCGCCGCAACCACGTGTCCCTTCGCCAAGGATGACGAGTTCTAGGTGAACGACGGAGCGAGTAACTTGCTGACTCATCGAGGTAGTGTGGAATGGCAGAGGGCGGATACGAGCCCCACTAAGCTTCGGTGCTGGCAGGGATGCCAGGAAACAAATGGGCCCTTCGCGAAACTCTTAGCAGGTTTTCCGCGAAAGTGCTACGCCGGCGGACGCCCGCGGTCAACAATGCTAGAGTCGGCCGTCGTAGCGACGCTGCTAAGCGGGCAGTCACTTCCGGGCTTTTCTGTATATTTGCAGGGGACACGCAGGTAGGGAGCTCGGGGCTTGACCGCATAGATTGAAGGTGCACCGTGACCTCACTTTACTGTAATTAAAAACTAATGAGGCCATAATAAAGCGCGGCCTTACGCGTCCTTTGCCCGCAGGGTTGAGTGGCGCGAGGAGCGCGGTTTGCGGAGCACAAGAGGAGCGTGACCGCTCGCTATTGAGTTTCAGGATGCCCTCCACTTTGCTCGATCGTGGTGGCGCCGGGTCAAAGAAAGTGACCCAAACATTCCGGACATCTTTCTCTTCACCTGACCGATGGCGATGCTTTCATTGCCGTTATGGTGAGAAACTGTATATTCGCGCTTGCCTCGGCGTGAAGTGACAAATTGACGGGGAGCGTCCTTATATAAAGCACGTGTTTCGCAGTTGGTCAACCCGCGCCCTAGTTCTAGCTTCGAAGAAGCGCTCCCGAGCATCTCCCGGGTTAACGCATGCTCGCCATGCCACGGAGCTGCTCGGCTCCATGCGCCAGTCGTCGAGACGGCCTGATCATTATGCCGGTCGCCTGAATGTCGGACTGCCCGCTGAACATGTTGCCTCTGTAGTGCGTTACTGCACTTTACTTTCAAGATATTTGTTTTGTAGCCTCTCTGTGGTGTTAATTTGCCTGTATTGCATTGTTTTGTAGATGACTTTGTGTGTTTTCTTAAGAGTGATTAGAAATTATATTAGATTAGAAATTACCCGATTTTTCCTATAAAAAGCTTCTTTCTGTTTCTTAATTAGTGACACCTGCCCATTCTATGGCTTGCGACCTCGAAAGCCGGGCACCAAGTGACCACCCCTTTTGGCACTTGGCAGCTTGTTACCGGAAGTCCTGAGAGACCAGGAAAGCTACCCCACAGGCTCCAAGGATGAGTGGGATAGCACGTAAGAAATTCGCACTGCGACACCGCCTCACACCAAATGCTACGGCAAGTCTCACGTATATTTTATTTTGCGTTCTCAAAGAAAGTCAGGGTTAATTTTGCCAGCTAAGAGTGGTCCGCGGTATGATTGCTTGCTTCCAACGGCGCTTCTAACTTTTTCTCACCGGGCCCGTTAGCACATACGCTCTAATATGAAATCTTGAATTAAAAAAATGCTTGCCGCTCTCATGTGTACTACGTAATTATGGAGAACTTGAGGAAAATGCCTTAAATCATAGACGTAAGAAAGAACTTGTAACCCTCACGGAACCCAGTACAAAAGGTCTACGCAAGCCATTAAATTTGTATGCTGCCTTGTGCTAGGTTCAGCAATGGAATGAGGGATTTGGTGTCGTCCAATGTAATTAATTGATACTCTGAGTCTCGCTTTGCACTGAGTCGCTTGTACAGTTAATCCCTGTGAAAAACCTGGGGTGGTATTCTACCGGTGTCGCCTTTTGCGACATGTCGCCTTCGCTCTTCGCTTATTGGCTCGAGCCGCGGTGACGCCGACGTGACGACACGGATCCGCCTTCCTGCTATGTCATCGTGACGTCGCCCCAATTTACTACGCTTAGTCGAACAACGGAATGCGCAGAAGCGATTCGTGCGGGCGACGGGCTAGGAAATTGATTCTAGACGCCATGGATCCCACTCTCCTTTCCTGGTTTTTGAGCCGCGAAGGAGAGTGCCGTGTCCGCGGACATCGTGGCCCGTTTGCTTTGACCGACGAAGCTTTTCATGTCGTAAAGGCTATCGTGCGAGTCGGCACACGACAACACGTGGTCTCCTTTCCTCGCACTCCATCAGAGCGAGCAGTAGTGAAGCAGGGATTCTTGGGGCGCGGCCAAATTACCGTCTGCTGAGCCGGGCTGCCGCTCGCCATGCGAACTTACTTTGCACCGTCGTAAATAGACGACGAAGCAGACGTTGCCCGCCGCGAAGAGATGGCATTATAAGTACTCATTGGCTGTAGTGTGTACATTATGCTGCTTGAAATAAAAAATAATCATCTCTTCTATAATTAACAGCTACTAATCAAAGATACGAAACTACTGCTGCTAGTGAATCAGCAGTGGTAAATTGTCGCTTCTCCGAGTGAATGAAAGCATCGCAGACGAAAGTGCCGGCGGCGTTTTCCGTTTCTTCGAGCAACTAACTGCACGCACTTTTTTAGGCCCCGCCCTAATGCGACATGTCGCAAAAGGCGACAGCGGGAGAATACCACCACTGTTGTTAAAACGTTTACCAGAATATCTGTTGTTATGTATCTGTCGAAAACAGCAGCAAAAATGGCGCCGAATATGCGTACCGTATTCATACTGTGTTTCTCAGAACTCTTCTTCACAAAATGGGAGGAGTCTTCTGTTGCGATTTTTTAAGATTTAAGATGCAGCATTGTGTACATTGGCGCTCGTGAGAGATATTTATAATTTAACCGACGGAGAGCATTGCAATTCAAACAAGAAATAAAAAAGCGAATCTTCAAATGTGCCGGCTCAAATACCGACGACTATGTACCGATGGAGTTAGTGATCCAATTCTAAGTTATTTTGCGCATACAGATATGTTGAGAAATCCAGCCACCATGACAACTGCAGAAGCTGTTTTATGGACGATGTTTTCAGCACCCAAAGAGCATGTTCCGACCGTTCTGGGAAAGTGTTCTGTTCACAGTGAGGGTAGGATGATGTCAGCTCGCTGGTGTGGACCGCTTTTCGAGCCCAACTTTTACCCTTTGCCGGCGGATCGGCCCAACGGTTACGCTTGATGGGCCGGCGGGCTCCTTACGCTATCGTCTAATAGCTTGCGACTCACCTTAAACACACAGACTCCCACCCTGAAATTAGCCTTTCTTTCGCATCGAGTGTGGCGCATCATAAATCGCAAGCACAATGGTACAGAAGGAGCTTGAAGCGGAACGTTAAACGAACCAGTGAACAGGGTCGCAAATGCCTTGACCGGTGGGCGATGTTTTCCTGGATTTTTAGAATAAAGTTGGACGCAACACACTGGAGCAGCGTGGAACCTCGTAAGTGAACGGCTGCGGGACCGCCTCAACGGTCTGCAAAAGTCTGCTCTAAATGGACACGTTGCTACCTGCTGCAAGCTCTGTGTCTGTATACATAGTCTACGGACGCGTGTTAATCCGAGGCATCAGAATAAGACAAGTAGAGAGTTTCTTGAGCCAAATTAAAACAACCGAACGTATGATACTTGCTGCAATAGTGGCACTGTTACATTTACCGAAAAATATATTTCTAGGCCAGCATTCGAAATTATAATTTTCACGCCCTTGTTCCTAACCTTTACTTTCTGTTAACTTTCGACCTGTTTCTGATTCCTTCCTTCTCATACTCTTCCGTGTATGCCAGGTGCAACGTGCGCAATATGATATTCAGGTTTGAGTAGCTCCTCGTTGTTCCCTTTGGGCGCCTCCTATCTACCGCAAGTAAAAGCTCACAAAGCGACACTATGCCCTGCTAGCATTTTGAAAGATACTCATAACCTCTGGCCGCCTTCGTGTTGCTCACGCAAGCATGTATCACTAGAACTCGTGCAGGAAACCACCTTTACAGGAATAACAGCCTAGATACACAACCGAAAGCTTGCAATGGTGGCATAAGCATTCAGTGCAGGCATGTAGCTCAAAACGGCTCGCTAGAAGAACAAGGCTGAGCACTGTTCCGACGCTAAGCGGGCAGCTTGTATCGTACGAAAATATCCTGCATTTCGCCACTCCTCTTTACAAAAGAAGCATGCGTTTAAGCAATGTTCGATGTCGCAACTGAGTCGCATAAGATTATGCAAACGTTATAGCCTACATATATTATTGTCACGTTGTGGTGACTGCAGTCCGGCCAAGAAGAAAACAGCGAGCATGGCTCCTAAACGAAACTTTTTATTTGGGCTTACTTGCACCCAGAAAGAACTGAATCACTCGGCGGCGGCCTAGCAACAAACGTCCTCGGCGGTCGTCGAACAGATTGCCGGCCGCTCTCGGCCGTGTTATTTTTAAAGCTGATAGCCAACTTTCGAGATATACCTTTAAAAGTTACTAGGACACTCTATAACAACGTAGAATTGGCTCCGCCTGGATGCGATCAATCAGATAAATTTAGGTGCGTCTTGCATCACAAAGCGATCACGCTGCGGGCCGGCAGCTTTAAAGAATGAAAAAACAAACACTAGCAACATTCGAGGCATTATCAACCCGGTGAATATTTTTCCAGAAAAGTATCTCGGTTAAACTTGACTGCAACATAACAAATCGTTCCCACAAATAAAAAGAGAAATGGGTTAGCTCGGCTGCCGCTTCCATGCAAAGATTCTTACATTCCACGATATTTTCCACATTATTAAACGTCCATGAACACTTAAAACTCCTTTAAGGAACAAAAAAAAAACCATAGGCTTCTCAGAGCGGAGCAATGTCAAAAAAAGTTTAAGAAATGCTCCTTATCTCTTGGAAACAGCTTATTCTTTAAATTGTCTATGCCTTGATGTTGTTGTGTCGTGTTTGTTATGTTTTATGACACATAGGTAAGGCCATCCTGCACCACGCTGAGTGTTTGGAGAGAATTGTTTTCTGCTGATTTTTTAAAAATTGTGAAGAAATACTGCGGTTGTGCATTAACTAACTTAAAACTAACGTAAAAAATAGTTCGTACTATGTAATGATGACATAAGTGTAGAATTTCACCAATGGTTAATAGTAAGAGTGGGAATATAGGTCGGCTAACCTCAGCAGCCATACATGGCTGGACAAGTATCTCGAGGCTCCCAACCAATCAAATAAACATTTAAAATTTCTTAGCTTTCGAATGAGAGCACCAAAATGTTTTCATTGATCTGATATTTTTCACGATTACAGATCCAAGTTCTCCAAATATAGGTTTGTTGTCTTCGTTGGGCACAGAAGTACCCTTGACGTGAAGTCGCTACCACTTTCGGACGGCTCGGATATCCGAAAGACGTCTGAAGTTGGCCGCATGGCATTCGGCACCTGTTCGCAGGACTCCAAGGTGCATACAAATTGCAGATCGCATTACACATTACATCTTGACAGTTTAGCCTGCAAACTAAGCCAAACACATATAATTCAAAAAAGATGATGGCTTGAAGCACAGACTAACAAAATTTCTAAAAATATTCAGTGTAAACTCAATTAAAATGCACAAAACGAGGAGAAAACGACGCAGCCCCGTCAGAGCTCCGTCGGGAGAACTAATCTTCCTCTAGGTATTGTCTCTAGGATTCTCAATATTGTCACGACCACAGGGGCCGTGGAGATAGGCGTCAGGAAGAAGCCAAGACTGGGAGCCTTCTTTTAATTACAGCGCCAGGTTCCAGGACACCGAACAGAACAAGCGCGCCTCGAGAGCCCACCGCCGCTTCGTCGTCGCCTTCGACTCAGCGCGGAGGCCGCGCGGCGCGTTAGGCGCGTGGCATTATTCCCCCCCCGCGAAAGCAAACATCGTCTCGATGTGGAATGGGATATGTACAGAGAGAGGAGGAGGAGCAAAAAAAGAAGAAAAATAGGGGTGAGGTGAACTATACAAGGCGCGCTAGATGAAGGCGGCGAGAGTCAAGTTCACACGTGGGGTAAGGGAAGAAAGGTACAAAACGAAGCGTGAACAGAGCGCTCAGTCACGCGCAAAGTACGGCTTTAAGCGCACTACATGCACGATTTCCGACCGGTGACGCTGAGGGCCGGCGATCACAGTTCCATGGGGAACAACTTCATAGTTGACGCTGTTCAGGCGGCGCAGGACTCTGTACGGGCCAAAATACCTATTTAAAAGCTTTTCGCACAATCCCTTGCGGCGCACGTGTGTCCACACCCACACGTGATCGCCCGGCTCGTAGTGCACGTCCCTGTGCCGAAGGTTATAGTGTCGGGCATCGGCGGATTGCTGGTCCTTGATGTGCAAGCGGGCCAGCTGACGGGCCTGCTCTGCTTGTTCCACGAAGTGGCCTGCTTCAGGGGGGAGCTCTGCGGCGCCGTACGGCAGCATGGCGTCTAGCATCATGCGTACCTCTCTGCCATACACGAGACGGAACGGGGTGAACTGGGTGGTTTCCTGCGGCGCGGTATTATATGCGAAGGTGACGTAAGGCAAGACCTCATCCCAGGTTTTGTGTTCAACGTCGACGTACATCGAGATCATGTCCGCCAATGTTTTGTTGAGCCGTTCCGTTAGACCATTGGTTTGGGGATGATACGCTGTCGTTGGTCGATGAGCAGTATGGCTAAGCGCTAAGATGTCACGTAGGAGTCGGGCTGTAAATGCCTTGCCTCGGTCAGTAATGATGGCCGATGGGGCGCCGTGTCTAAGCACGATGTCGTGCATAAAGAAGTGGGCAACTTCGGCGGCAGTACCTCGCGCCAGGGCCTTCGTTTCAGCGTAGCGGGTCAAGTAGTCTGTGGCGACTACGATCCACTTGTGGCCGGTCGACGAGAGAGGAAATGGCCCCAGAAGGTCCATGCCAACTTTGTCGAATGGTACTTGTGGCGGCTCGATGCACTGAAGCAGTCCAGGAGGCTTGAGCGCAGGTTTTTTCCGCCGCTGGCATTGCCGGCATGTCCGGACATAACGCTTTACACTTGAAGTAAGGTTGGGCCAGTAATAGTTCTGCCGGATTCGGGACAAGGTGCGTGTAACTCCTAGGTGGCCGGAAGTTGGTTCATCATGGCAGGCAAGGAGGACTTCATCCCGTAGATCAGACGGTATGACGAGCAGGTAAGTTGTCGGATTTGAGGCAGAGTTCTTTTTATAAAGCACTCCTCTCCGCAGGCAGAACGACGACAGTCCACGAGCGAGGTATCGTGGTATTTCAGGGCACCCACCTTCGAGATGATCGATGAGCAGACGCAGCTCGGCGTCGGCACGCTGTCTGGAAACGAGCTCAGACGTGCTGACCGCTCCAAGGAAGCTATCATCGTCGGTGGTGTCTTGTGGGGGAGGTTCGACGGGAGCGCGGGACAAGCTGTCAGCGTCGGTGTGTTTCCGGCCTGACTTGTAGATGACGGTGAAATCGAATTCCTGCAGGCGTAATGCCCAACGTGCGAGGCGGCCGCAAGGGTCCTTTAAATTTATCATAGACCTCCCGAATCGCTTGGTGACATTTTCTACCGCAATGGCCACAGACGAACCTGCGCACCAGGGTTCTCGATCCGCCCTGCGAGTTGGCGACGATACCGTTACGGTGCCACCACGTGCCAGCATTCTCGCAAGTGTTAGCTGTGACGAGCCACATAGGGGACTGCGGGTTGTCGAGCCTAATGTCTCCCTCGTACTCACTAAGGGAGAATGGCCTGAGGGGCGAGTTGGTGCATGATGAAATGAACGGCGGCGCAACAAAAAGAACACAACAAGAGAGGGGACACCACATGCGCACTGGTGTCCCCTCTCTTGTTGTGTTCTTTTTGTTGCGCCGCCGTTCATTTCATCACTAAGGGAGTTGCGGTGGCACGGGGCCTTGGATCTCTTCATGACGGTTGTACAGAGGTCCTTGTCACCAACTTCTGCAATGAGCATCGACATCTGTTTCGTGACACTGGTGGAGGTGCGGCCGATGCTCCCTACTCCTGAGGACGACTCGACACGCCCGCCTCTTGTGACCACCCCTGTCCATCGTGCCAGCCGGAGGATCCGAGGCTTGTCCCCGAGGCCCTCCCTTTTGTCGGTGAGCCCTCGACTACCCCTACACTCATGGCGACGCCAATACCCGCCCTGCCTCCGACTGTCCCTGCAGCCAGCCCCACCTATCTCACTCTTCAGACCCCACGAACGCCTAACCCTTTCACGGTGACCTGTTTGAAGATGCCGAAGATTGGTTGGCGCACTACGAACGGGTTGCGACCTTCAACTGCTGGGACGCCGCTACAAAGCTGCGTAACGTGTACTTTAGCCTTGAGGACTCTGCACGCACGTGGTTCGAAAACCATGAGGCTACTTTCTCGACGTGGCAGGACTTTCGACGTCAGCTCCTGAGTACGTACGCCAACAGCGACCGCCGGGAGAGCGCGGAGCGCACCCTGTCCTCTAGAATTCAGCTCCCCAATGAGGGTGTTGCCATGTACGTCGAGGATGTGACGCGTCTTTGTCATCGCGCCGATCGGGCAATGCCTGCAGAAAAAAAGCTGAGGCACCTCATGCGCGGCGTGAAAGACCAGCTCTTTTCCGGCCTCGTGCGGAACCCGCCCAACACCATCGCGGAGTTTCTGGCCGAGGCCGTCCACATGGAGAAATTGCTGCAGCAGAGATCCCAGCAGCACGCCCGGCAACTGCGTCCGTCGTCGACACTGTCAACGTTGGACAGATTCGACCATGATCCTAGGACGAATCCGGACTCCCTTCGTGAACTCATCCGTTCAGTGGTCCGCGAGGAGCTGCAGCACCTTCAAGGAACCTTTGCCCCTCGCATTGATTCCGTCACCAGCGTCATCCGCGAGGAAGTCCGGCAGGCCCTCAGAGTACCAGACGCTGCAGTTGTGCCGGCGCCGCAACCGACTCCATACGATCCCGCGCCGTAACCGACTCCGGTCAAGCAAGTCACGTACGCGGACGTCGCGCGCCGCGCGGCCCCATCTCCTGGGCCTTTGCCTTACACCGCACCATTGGTCGCGGTGCACTCTGCTCAGCCTACTCCTTACTGGGCGGATCGACGCCAGGCACCGCGGAAGACTGACCTCTGGCGCACCCCGGATCAACGACCGCTCTGCTATCACTGTGGTGAGGCCGGCCATCTCTACCGGCGGTGCCCCTATCGCGAAATGGGACTACGCGGATTTTCTATCGACAGCCGCCGTCCACGGCCTGGAGAGCACCCTCAAGACATCGCCGAGTATGTCACCCGCCAGCGTAGTTCGCCGTCTCCTCCGCGCCGCGAGTCGCGATCGCCTTCTCCACGCCGGTCTTCCCCCTCTGCGCTCCGTTTCGCCTCAGGACAACGCGGTTCCTCGAGCCCTCGTGGGGAAAACTAGCTCCAGCGGCCTTTGGAGGCGAGGCCGCCGAACGCCGATCCGCCGCAAAGCTTCCACCGCCGCAGCAACCGACCAGCCCCGACGTCGGATGCCGCAACGCTGCGCAGTTTTCCCCGACGCGCCTTTCGACTAGCCGCGATGCCCTAACCCCAATCGCCGACCCGCTTCCGCCGCCGCTCCGACCCAATCGCCCTGACGCCGAACGCCGCATCGCCGAAGAGTTTCCCTCTACCCCGCACCTCCACCAGTGTCACGACCACAGGGGCCGTGGAGATAGGCGTCAGGAAGAAGCCAAGACTGGGAGCCTTCTTTTAATTACAGCGCCAGGTTCCAGGACACCGAACAGAACAAGCGCGCCTCGAGAGCCCACCGCCGCTTCGTCGTCGTCTTCGACTCAGCGCGGAGGCCGCGCGGCGCGTTAGGCGCGTGGCAATATTGAAAAAAAGAAAATTACATTTCAATTACAAGGAGCCCCGGCTGTTTACTTTTTGGTTCGTTTTTCTGAGCACTTTATGGTGAATATTATTGCCAACTAGCCAGGACCCATTAGTTCCAAACTAAAAAAGCTGCTAAAAATATTTTCCACTATTCATTTAAGCTACTAATTACCAATTAAATGAATTGCTACCAGAAATGAGAGCAACAGCAGCAAACCAAACTAGATTACATACAAATCTAAATCAGCGTTTGCTGCTTGTTTTTAGTTTCTACTCAGATCCTGAAAGTTTGTTCAGGCCGCAGAAATCCTACTCTATAAAAGCTGCACGTGGTTGCGCTGTTCTCCAATACAGCATTGGCATTACATTCAGCTTGAAGGGTGTCCTGATGCTTGCCAACCATCACGATGGCGTCGACGGCGCCTGGAAGATCTCCCGGAGGATCGCAGTTCGCAGCATGCGTCAGCACTCTAAAATTAAATGTTCTTAAGTCTTGAAATAATTTATCAGCAGTGTGGGCTTTGTCATCGAGGAATCAGTGTCTCGTGAACATGTGGACATCAACACGTTGGTAGTTTCGACGACAAAATTCGCACAGAAAGCGACAGGACCAGTTTGGCGTAATACTATTTCAATGTCAACGGAAGCAGGACCCCACTGTTCTCCAGTGTTTTCTTCCGGTTTAGCGTAACTTGCATACAGCGTGATTTTTTAGATCGAGAAATTATCGCACAGGGCATGTTTGGCTGCACTGTTTGCTGTTTAGTCCTCGGACATCGGACAGTGAGCGATTGGTGTGATTTCTTGATTGGGCTGGAGCTGAATTTTGCCCTGTGGGCGCCCCGAGGTGCACCCTGCCTGCGGGAATGATGCTGCTTTTATGTGTCTAGTTCGAAATTTTCAGCGCGTTACTCGGTGGTCAAGATGTGAAAAACGCTTTGACGTAATTCTTTTCTATGCCCATACAGATTTAATGTGCAAAATATTTGCAGAAGTTGTAGACTGGGTACTGAACTCCTTTGCATAAATCACACCCAATGCCGTCATCCTCATGTAATATGTCTTTCTTGCGGCACTGTATTATGCCCCGTTCCGGAGTTTTAATTTTGTTGGTGTCATGTTGGCATGGTGGTAGGGAAGTTAACAGAGCTAATATTTCATTATATAGAGTCAGCTACTCCGCATTGTAGACTCCTGTGCCTTTCAGAATATTTGGACAGAAGGAAAAAATTTGCTGCAATGAAACGAGTTTATTTTTAAATATATCTCGGTTAATGATAATATTAAATTAATGGGTTCGGCGACTGATATAGTGAAACGAGAGACCAGAGCTTGTAAATGAGAGAATAAGTAATATGTCGAGAAACGAATTACAAAGCTCCCGTTCTCAAGCTCCCGTTTATGCTAACGCATACAGAACGTGGCGTTTTTATTTTGCTTGCTTTTAACTACATATTAGAAAGATTGGAAACAACTTCGGCGCGAACGCATTTTGCGCATTTTTCTAAAAAAATGTCTGTAGCTGCATGGATTGAGGGCCGGGCCGTATAAGATGCAGGCATCAACGAAAAAAAAATGTTCCTAACATAATGAATTAGAAGTCTGCAAAAGTGCGCTGCATAAATGATCGCAGGAAGAGCTAAAGCCCTGCGCATAGAAACGTTTACCGATGGTCTGTCTCTTCCAGTCGGGGCAGGTCTTTGTGGCGCCTCTTTGCTGTTTTGTTTGTTGTGCAATGCTGAACAGCAGACTCAGCAACTAGTTCTGAAAACAGGGTGACCGCATTTGTTTAGTATTATCTTGTACGCGACACAAAAGTTACCGTAAAGCTTCGCGTGTAATTGTTGCTATTCATATTTTACTTCACTGCGAACTTTCTTGCGAAACTTCGGTTTTAGAACGAATTTGCTGAATTCAGGGCTGAAAAACTCGATTTTTGAGCTTTCCACGCCTCCACTATTAAAATTTGCCTTGATGTGCCGCTTTTTCAGAAAATTCACGAATTTCGGTGTTAATTCCCCGTAGGTACGATTATTTGTCCTTTTTTGCATTTGGACTGAGCAAAAGCCATTTTTGAAAAGCACATCATCTGGCATGTGCAGCCCAATTTTAAAGCACGGGATAGTATTTTCTTCACTGCTTTTCTTCCCTAATTTCTGAGCCTAATTGACCGAA
The DNA here is from genome assembly GCF_055824585.1 of Amblyomma mixtum. Taxonomy (NCBI): domain Eukaryota; kingdom Metazoa; phylum Arthropoda; class Arachnida; order Ixodida; family Ixodidae; genus Amblyomma; species Amblyomma mixtum. The sequence continues at coordinate 1,505,360 of NW_028317715.1, forward strand.
ATGGCTTTTATGTAAATGTTTCCCGTAGATGATCTTATATAAGCGCGTGCTCACCCTCGTAAAGCAGTAATAGAGCTAACTTCTGCGAAAGAGGAAATGTATATCTCTGTTCTTATTCGAGAGCAGCGCACTGATACTTTTCTACCTCCAAAGTAGTAAAACCAATCTGATTACCAGGTAGCCCTCTTACGTTTGAAATTTGACCGCGATCCATGCTCCAGAGTGGTGAGGATACAGGGTACGGACTGCCTCCAAGTTCTGGAATCGGGCAGTTGTTGCATGAGAGTGCAGAAGGGGGGAGCAGATCAACGCCCGGGCCGACGGACGGAAATCATGCCGAAGGCAGAAGAGGAGGAAAGGCAGCGAAGTGAATAGGAAGAACATCCCGGTTTCCTACCCTGTACTGTGGGGAAGAGATGAGGTGATATAAAGATTAAGGAGAAAAGGGCTCCTAAGCTCGTCATGAGTTCTGACAAAATCTTAACCTCCACTCATGCTACTGTCATAAACTCGGCGCATATTCGAAAAAACTACCGCCGCGCAGCTAGAACAGGGGAGAAGGAAAACCCGGAGAGCGTCTAACCTTGTATGTGTTGCTGACCTCTTCACCCAGCTCACCGGCGCGGCAAATGATTTACGTCAATGCGCGTCGTCGATTGTTCCAGAATGTTGGCATAATTTCTCTCACTTCGAGCGGAGAGGGCGCAGCCTTGAACGTGGTAAGTGGAGCCCTAGCTCTCCCCTTCACTCGGGCGCCGGCGGCAGTGCAACATAAGGAGGATGCGGAGGCTTCTGACAGCCAGTCTCCGCGCCTAACCAATGGGGACGTGCACCAGGTGCAGGAGGGAGAAGGAACTTGCACAGCTGATACTACGTGTATGGGCGCGCTGCCTTGGAGCGAAGAACGAACAGACGTGGAGCAAGCCTATATAAGAAGGGCGTTGACCGCTGTCTGTCAGCCCGATCCACCGTTCAAGCTTTGGAGAAGCGCGCCCGTTCGACTCCCGGGACACCACCACTCGCCCAGCCAAGGACCAGCAAGGCACTGTGCGCCATCCTTCGGGACGGATTCGTCGTTAACCTATGGTCGTCGGTCAGTGGCAGTGCCTGGTGAACAATTTATGCTTCGTTTGTTTATCTATCTCTTGTGTTAGTGAAGTTTAGGCTCAATATTTTTTTTTTATTGTAATCTCTCTCGAGTGTAACATTGCACGAGGTGCATTGTATTCACTTTGCAAGTGCACGTACGAGTGATTGTGAAATCCTCTGTATCGTCCCTTTGCGCTGTAAAATTGCTTATTTTTAACCTTTGGCTATAACCCATTCTCTGGCTTGCTACCGGCGAAAGATGGGCCCCAAACGACTACCCCCTTGTCACTTGGTAGCTGCTCCTTGGCTAGGCTTTCCACGCTGAGATGAGGGCATCTCCTTTCAGACCGAGACCGCTACTCTCACATGTTTTAAGGGTCTCTGGGAACGCACGCATAAGTGCGAGAAGTGGTGACATTAGCCTCATGCCCTGCCAAATTTGTACGTGGAACGGAAGCCACTAAGGCAGTCACAAAAGGAAAGAAAAGACCCATAACTTTCTCCCTGGGTCAGTGGACACTTCATTCGCGCTTTGAGCTGCTTGGCTGTAGTTAGAGTAATGCGTTGTCAAAAACGCGGCACTTGAGCAATAGCTTGCTGGCGTTCTTTGGATAAATTGCCGATTATGATCAAAACGTTTTACAGTCGATATAGAGGAGACGAGTAACCTAGTTGAGATCAATAGCCCAGCTGGGCCTTCGCAGAAAAACAGATGGCAGTGTGTGTCTACCTGCAAAAACCTACTTTCGCATCGTATATCGTGCTTAGCAAAGGGACACCGCCATCAATTTTGCCCCTCTTTTTTTTATTACACCGGCCTTCTGGGAGCCACGGGATAATGCTCCACATCAGTCTCACTCGATTTGTTCTCCTGCGGTGATAAAACTAACGCCAGAAAAGGAAAAGCAACGAATAAACTGCTGCCGCTAGTATCCTCCAATTTGTGCATGGATATCACAATGAAATTTACCGGCTGTGCGGTAATTATCTTTTCCTTCAACCACTCTCGGATTACAGTTCTCTTCCTTGTGATTGGAAAATGGGTTCAGTAGTTCTAATATACAAATCCGGCCCGCGAAATAGAGTACCAAAGTACCGTTCGATTTCACCTACCCGATTATCTTATCAAATATAATTTGTATTCATATTGTTACGGGGAAGTCTGTATTGACGGAAGCGCTGCGATGGCCAGCACTCAGCTCAGAGACTCCAAGGGCCAAGCTTCATCTTCTTCTTCTTCTTCACCTCTTTATAATGGCACATACCCACGTGGGGGGATTGGCCAAGGTATAGTGGTATACATAAGGAAATTTTCATAGGATTACGAGAAAATATCGGAGCCAAACGTGAATTTTGAAAAATGTATTCATGAAAAACGACAGCTTCACACTGTCAGCGTCGTCGTCGTCCAGCGCTTCGCCACTTCGTCGTTCACGATTCGTTCACGATTCATTAACGCGTGGAGTTCACTGATACGGTAACCAGTTCACTGGTAACTCTCTCCCCTCGGCTGAAGGCAACGTCCTGGTGCGTGTTAGGCGTGCGATCTCGAGGGTGGGTGATACGGCTTTAGGCGAGTCACATGAACTACATCGGATGTCAGCGGAGCGGACGGAGACTTAGGGTGTAGTGGGGTGATCTCATAGGTTACGTCGGCTATTGCCCGTAATACACGTTAAGGACCTGTGTAGCGCGGCGGATGTTTTTCACATAACCCCGCACGACGGGATGGGAGCCACAGCAAGCCGAGAGATCCGGCACGGTAGCGCACATCGCGGTGGAGGCCATCGTAGCGGTGTTTTAGACTCTTGAGAGGCGGATAGTTTGTGACGAGACACCTGGCGGGCGGCGTCTGCTCTATCGATAGCATCAATGCGCACATGCAGCGACAGAGCCGGCTGTGGGCAGCAAAGCGCCGAAGGGCAGTAAGGGGTTTCGTTGAAAGGGAAGGTAGAAGAGAGAGTAACCAGCGGTATCATGGCGCGAAGAGTTATACGCGAAGGTGACAAAAGTCAATCTGATGTCCCAGTCCCGGTGGTAGTCGGATGCATACATGGCGAGGATGTCTGTCAGCGTGCGGTTGAGACGCTCCGTAAGGCCGTTCGTCTGAGGGTGATAAGCTGTGGTGAGCTTGCGACGAACGGAGCACGAACGAAGGATTTCGTCAGGAACTCGGGAGAGGAAGCAGCGGCCAAGGTCGGTAAGGAGTTGCCGGGGAGCACCATGGTGTAATATGACATCGTGCAGAAAGAAGACAGCGACGTCAGTGGCGCAATTGGTTGGAATGGCTCGAGTTATCGCGTACCGCGTGACATAATCAGTGGCGACGGCAAGCAACTTGTTTCCTGTGGAGGACTCCGTGAATGGCCCAAGTAAATCAAGCCTAACAACGAGAAGACAGGTCGGCCACGATGGAAATCGGCTGCAGGTGCCCAGGAGGCAGAACGGGGGGCTTCTTTCGGCGCTGACAAAGGTCGCAAGCCGCCACGTAGCGTTGGGCGGAGCGGTACAGACCAGGCCAGAAGAAACGCCTGCGCAAGCAACCGTACGTACGGGAGAGACGAAGATGATCAGCCGTAGGTGCGTCATGCAGTTGTTCGAGGATAGTGGAGTGTAGGTGCGGGGAACGACTAGCAAGTTGCATGTTGGGGCGGTACAGCGTGTTCCCGTCCAGCAAGAACCTGGCCAGGGAAGTGCCACGCCGGTCTGTGCTGAGGCGGTCTATGAGAGAGCTGAGGGTGGGTCCAAGCGCTGTTCGTCGGCAATATGGGAGAGAGGTCGGAGATAGGGAGGACGCAGGCGTCCAACTCACAGTCTGTAGAAGAAGGGGGATCGACGGGACAGCATGACAGGCAGTCTGTATCTTGATGGAGGTGACTGGAGCTGTGAACTACGGAAAAGGTATATTCTTGCAATCGCGGTGCCCAGCGGCCAAGACGGCCAGTAGAGTCCTTGAGAGAGGAGAGCTAACACAGGCTGCGGTGGTCGGTTATAACAGTGGATGGTCGACCGAAGAAGTATGGGCCGAATTTTCCAATGGCCCAAATGAGACCCACGCACTCGCGTTCGGTAATAGAGTAATTCTTCTCTGCAGAAGAAAGAATACGGCCTGCATAAGCAGTCACGCAGAGATTGCCGCGGTCTCGCTGAGCAAGGATAGCGCCAATTCCGTGACCACTTGCAAAAAAAACAATCCCCGTAGCAATATATTCTAGAAAATCTTGATGCTCACGTGTAGGTACCTGCAAGCAGAGATTCAGAAAACGGTTGTCATGCGTGACTCAGTCGTCCGGATTCACCCATGACATTTTTGCAGCCTTAGATGGCAGCATTACTATGGATATCAATTTTTTAGATATTTGTAAGCCTTTTTATTCTCTTCCACATTACCTGCTTATACGAAATATTGCACTTGTATAACACTGATTGCCACACATATGCCTGGTTTGCTCGCTATCTGCATGCGAGACGACAATTTTTAATTGTGCATGGAGTTGAATCCGGCGTCATTGAAGCACGCGAAGTACCCCTTAGGAGTATCTGTTAGGAACATTTCTTTTTACTTTAAAAGAATAATATCAACGAATATATATAGTCCCATATGAGAATCTAAGTAGCTGATTTCATTCTGTATAAAAATATTGCATATTACACTAACCACAATGTGATTAAAAATGACATTGACACTATCTATTAGTGGCGCGGCAAATGGTAAATGGAGGTAAATTTCGATAAAGCTTTGTGCAAGACTTTTTTTAGGTAACATAAAAAGCCAATATCAACATACACTTTACATAATACATATCTGAAAATCAGTCCCGAAGTGGGAGTGTTTAAGCGTATATTTCATGTAATCGCTCGGCTGCAATCGCCATGTATAAGTTTTACAGTTGGAAAGGCCTAGAATCATTAGGTAGAGGTGGTGGTGTGGCACTTTTATTAGAACATCCTTTCTATTAGGCGTTCAATAGGTCCTGGGCCAAGCCGACGAGGGCAGGTTGCAGCTTCAGATCCAGGGAGGCATGCCAGATGGGCCATGGTTGGGGGGGAGGGGGGAGGGAAAAATAGGCGGGGTACTGGAATGCTGCGTGGCACTACGTAAAGCAGGTTTTTATGTCTTCCAATGGGTGTGGACCGTTTGGGCACTGAGGTTTGGAAGTGTACCGGTATAGATAAAGTTTGGCTGGAGTATGTAGGAGATTAAACTGTATTGGGGCCAAGAATGCGAGCTTCACGGAGTGATAAGGCGGGGTGTGGCGGTGGTAAATCAGCTAAGTCCAATTCTTGCTGCGTGTCGTATTCGTCGACAGTGTGTCTGTAAGCCCTGACCGCCTGCTCCGCCAGTGGGCTCGTCCATGGTATCCCCGGAGCCCGGTGTATAGTTTCGCAGGCAAGCTGGTGAGCCAGCTCATTGCCGGGGATGCCCATGTGACCAGGGATCCACCGAAGGGTCACCGGTCGTAAGGCCGATCGGATAGGGAAGGGGAGGCTCTTTCGTGGAAGGCGAGCAGAGCTGCCTGCGAGTCTGTATAAACAACATATTGTTACGCCCAGTGGTTTATTAAGACCGGGACGGAGGGTCGAAAAAAGCTGGGTCCGCTTGCCGAGCACGAGACGCCACCAACTTTGTTCTCCTCATCTTCGGCTTATCCAGCAACGCCGACCACGCAGAATGGGTATTGCCTTTTCATGGGCGTCACACTTCCCCCTACGCAGCCGAAGTCCGCTGGGCGAGTTGAAAAGCGCCGCGCGAATGGTGGGCTTCAGGCGGGCAACATGAGTGACTTCGGTTCGCGCTGAACGACGGCCGCTTGCCGTGAGACGAGCTATGCGGTAATTGAGCTCGCTAATTTGGTCAATAATGACGTAGGGTCCATCGTAGTGGGACAGCAGCTTCTGAGACAACCCTCGCTTTCTGATAGGCTGCCACAACAAGACTAAATCACCGGCGCTGTAAGTAACGCGACGGCGGTGGGCATCGTAGCGCGCTTTTGACCGATCATGGGAGGCGATAACAAGAAGGCGAGCAAGGCGCCGGGCTTCTTCGGCGAGACAGTGTCTCAGCGATAGAGGGATTTTCACGGAGCTCGTCAGAAAATGGTAGTATGGTGTCCAGGCTGTAGCGTGGGGGGCGAGCATAGAGTAAAAAGAATGGGCTGTAGCCAGTAGTCTCATAGCGCGCGGTATTGAACGCATACGTAATGAACGGCAGGACGCTATCCCAGTTCTTGTGCCTTGAATCAACATACATTGACAGCATGTTAGTGAGCGTGCGGTTCGTGCTCTCAGTGAGCCCATTCGTCTGGGGGTGGTAAGGCGAGGAGTGGCGAAAATGCGATGCGCAGGAACGGAGAAGCTGCTCCACGACGTCAGCGGTGAACTGCCGACCACGGTCACTGATGATAACCTTTGGAGGTCCATGACGGAGAACTATGAATCGGAGCGGAAAACAGGACACATGATACCCTGTAGCCGAGGGTAGAGCTGCCGTTTCACAATACCGGGTAAGGTAATCGACGCAAACCACTATCCACCGGTTCGCATGATAGGACTTTGGAAACGGGCCCAGCAGATCTATGCCCACTTGCTCAAACGGTGCTGCAGACGGTGTCACAGGGTGAAGCTGACCAGATGCAAGGCTAGTAGGTCGCTTGTATCGTTGACACTGGGTGCAGCTGGCGACGTACCGCTCAGTCGTGGCCCGCATTTTCGGCCAATAGAAGCGTGCCCGGGTACGGTCCAGCGTCCGTGCAGAACCAAGATGTCCAGAGGTAGGGTCATCGTGCATGGCCCGCAAGACAGAGGAGTACAGGCTCTTCGGAACAACCAGCAGAAAGCGCTGGCCCGTAGAAGAATAGTTTTTCTTCCACAAAAGACCATCTCGCACACAAAAGCGGCTGACGTTGGAAGGGTCTTCTGCCTCCGTAAGGAGAGACTGTAGGGTTAAGTCTTTCTGCTGTTCCGCTTTGAACGTTGCGACATCAGGAAAAACAGGTGACACTGACGCGACGCAGTCGTCCAAACTATCGATGTTAAACTCCGACTCAGGAAGGGGCAGCCTCGAAAGACAGTCCGCGTCAGCGTGACGGCGACCACTCTTGTAGACGACCGTACAGTCGAACTCTTGTAGCCGAAGAGCCCACCGTGCAAGGCGTCCGCACGGGTCACGAAGGTTAACGAGCCAGCAGAGGGCATGATGGTCGGTGACGATGGTGAACGGGCGTCCGTACAGATAGGAACGGGAACGCTGCGTGGCGAAGACGACGGCTAAGCGTTCTTGCTCGGTGACTGTATAATTGCGCTCCGGCTTGCTGAGCGAGCGACTCGCATACGCAACAACGTGCTCTTTGTTATCGCATCGCTGGACGAGAACAGCGCCGAGGCCAACACCGCTGGCATCGGTGTGAATCTCTGTGGGAGCGGAGGCATCGAAGTGGCGAAATACAGGGTGAGACGTCAAAAAGAATTTTAGTTGGCGAAAGGCGGAGTCGCACTCCGCCTTTCGGAGTGCGACTCCGAAAAAATAAACGGGAAATAAACGCGCACATAGTATTACAGTCTCTTTGTGAGCAGCTACCATTTTGTTTGTCAATAACCTGGCTCCAAAAATTACCGAAGTCACTTTCGACATTCTAAAGTGTGCTTGGCAAATCATTGGGTCGCTTCGGAGCCATGCGTCTCGCTACTCGACTGCAACGAGACGTCTGGCGATGGAGCGGCGATGCAGCTGCCACCGCCGACGCGGGCGTGCTCGTTCTACCACTACTGTGTGACGTCACGGTTGCTATGCACATCTGCGCCCCCCACTGGCGCGCCAGCTGCTATCGAGGGGAGGAGGTTGCGCCGCGGCGTGGAGGAGAGGCCACAGTTGTCACGATTCCAGCGCACGAACAGACCCCGCTTGCCGGGGCGCACATCACAAGCATCAGCCATTAAAGGCTTTCACCTTAATATCTCAATATATAAGACAGACTTCGCAGGAAGCTGGAACAAATCCGTTAATATAATTTCGTGTTCTAAATGTTCATCCACCTCTTTAATCATATCTGTAACGGCAATGTCCCCCATTAAAAAGAAATATTCCGCTCGTGTCGCTACAGCACGTGGAAGCACCCCATTAGAAGAAGAAAGAGCGGAAGACAGAAGCTGTCATGGCGAACCAAGGATGCAATCACCAATAATTGGTGGAATGCAGTGTGCACGCGTGCCTATAGACGGCGGAAAGCAGCCTGGAAGAAACTCCTCCTAAATCAATGCCCTAAAAATTGGTTGGATTATAAGTATGTCGCAGCAACCTTTAAGCGCACTATCTCCCGCGCGAAGGAGGAGTATATTACAAGTCATTATGATTTTCTTTCTCAGTCAGGGAATAAACGGGCCCTGTTTAATTTTATGAGGAGAAGGAAAGTGATTCCACCGGCTGTCAATATTGAATCCCTCGTTCAATCCCCTGCTGACATCGCTAAGGCCTTAGAGGGAATTGCGGGTGGCCTAGAACGTCGATTCACATCTGCACTTCATTATCCTCCTACATTCTCATGCATCTCCAGTGATTTCATTGAGGTCACTATGCCTGAGCTTTCGCACATTGTTTTGCGCCTATCTCCAGCGGCTCCTGGCCCCGATAAGGTCACTACATCTATGATTAAAATTTTGTTTACCGAATCTCCTGAAGATCTATTGGCTTTGGTTAACCATTCCCTTAAAGGTCCATGGATACCCCATGAGTGGCGTCTTGCGGAAATAGTTCCAATACTTAAAAAACAAGGGGAGGGTTTCACTTCTGACAACATACGCCCGATTTCATTAACATCGAATTTAGTGAAATTGGTGGAACGGGTCCTGCTTCGTCGTATCATGTATTTCATTTCTGCAAATGATATCTTGAATCCTTGTCAAATTGGTTTCAGGCCGGGCTGTTCGATTTGGTGTGCTCATACTGACCTTGAGAGCCGTATTAATTTAGCTCGCAGCACTAAACAGTTTGCCGCGCTTGTCACACTGGATATCAGTAAAGCCTACGACAGCGTCGAGTACTCGATGCTGTTACACAGATTACAGGTCCTTAATTTCCCAAACTATTTCGTAGCCTGGATCTTTGCTTTCCTGGAAAACAGAGAATTTTATTGCTGCCGAAATGGTGTTTCTTCAAAGAAATTCCGACAGACAAGAGGTGTTCCGCAAGGCTCAGTTCTTTCCCCTGTTCTTTTTAACATCTTTCTAAGCTCCATTCCATGAATCCATAATGTGTCAACTTACGTGTACGCTGACGACATCGCATTTTTTGCTTCTGCAAAAGATATTCACTCTTTGTATCAGATCTTGCAAGATTACCTCAATATTCTTGACAACTGGTTAGAAAGTATTCATCTGTCCCTCAATGTGAACAAATGCGCCTTGTTGGTCTTCCCGGTTTCTCATCCTGTACATATCTGCGTTTCTTATAGAAATCATATAATTCCTCAGGTTCAAACAGTGAAGTATCTTGGAGTGATCTATGACTCTACTATGTCCTGGCGGCCTCACATTGAGCAAGTTTCTGTAAAAGGAGTTCGGGCCATTGGCATCCTGCGTCGTCTTTGCAGCGCTAGGTCAGGGATGAGAAGGCACACACTTCTGCTGATCTATAAAATGTATGTCCGCCCAATTTTGGAGTTCGGATGTGTTTTATTCTCAGGAGCTCCTGCCTATAAACTTCGACCGCTTGTGCTCTTGGAGCGTGAGGCGTTGCGCCTCTGCTTGGGACTTCCGAAGTATGTAGCTAATGTTGTCCTGCACCTTGAGGCGCGAGTTCCATCTTTATTAGCCAGATTTCGCCTTTTAACAGTCCAAACCTTTTTAAATTTGTGCGACTCTCCTCTCCACACATCCAATGTAATATTTCTTAGTCAGCCCGCAGTCTTTTTAAATGCTACCTGGTCTCGTTTGCATACTCCGCAGATATGTTTCGTGCAGTCTCTCCTCGATCCCTTAAATATTAAGCTCACAGATATCCATCCTCTGCATAACATCTCACCTTCAGTCGAGATTGCATTTGATAACATTTTCCCATCGAATGCCAAGCTCCAGCCCTTTCCTCTCCTTCTCGGTTTGTTACAGGACCACCTAAGATCCTTTCCTTTTCATATTCTCATTGCTACCGATGCCTCGCAGGATCGTGAAAAGGCAGGTGTGGGCATTTTTTCTCCTGCATTGGGATGGTCCTTTTCTCTCCGTCTCCCTGACTTCACTCCAATTTATCTGGCCGAATTATTAGCTGTCATTCTAGCTTTACGTAAATTAGATCCTGCCGTTTCCAAAGTCATGGTTATGACGGACTCTCTATCTATTTGCTTTTCATTATCATCACCCTCTGAGTCTCGGGCATTACGCCTCTTTAAGCAGCTGATCCCGCTTCATCTAAATTCGGTGAGGTTGCTTTGGGTACCGGGTCACGTGGGCATTCAGTTAAATGAGGTTGCTGATTCATTAGCAAGGGCCTCTCTCTGTGGCCCAATAATTGCGGTCCTGCCAACCTGCGCATATACAGCTGCGGTGAGGTTTCGCAGTTACACAATATTTCTGGAATTTTCAGCCTCGGCGCTTACTTCATCCCCCGAATACAAGCATCTTCTGCACCCTTGGAGCAGCAAAGACTGGAGTTCGCGCAGACTGGAGGTCTCTTTCACGCGTTTGCGATCCCGAGTTCCTCTGCTAAATTTCTACCTTCACAGATCTGGTCTGGCGGTTTCTCCACTGTGCTCATTTTGTGCCGAGCCTGAGACAGTGGATCACTTCCTGCTGTTCTGCCGCCGATTCTCTTCTTTGAGGAGGCGCCTATTAGAAATTCCGTTTCATCAGCTGGGTCTGCCTGTGTCCACTGAGGTTGTTCTTTCCTTTGGCGCTACTTCGCTTGGACGAAGCAACAGGAGTGCGCGCTGTGCAGTTCAAAAATTTATTTTAGAAACACAGCGACTCCCATGCTAATTTTATTTTTTTTTACTTTTTTTTAATTTATTTATTTATTTATTCATTTATTTATTTTTTCCCCCTTTTTGTTTTCATTTTTCTGATTATCAAACTCTTAATTTATTATTATTATTTTTTATTTTTTCTGCCTCTTTCAGTCAATACAAAATTGAACCATTCCAGATGTTGCATTCAAATCTGCACATTATGCCGTCCTCCCATCTTCGATCTCCCAGCTAACAGGTCCCCTTTCGTTGCGTCGTCCAATCTGTCAGCCTATACCCTATTTATTCTCCTTTTCCTCTAAAGCTCCTAATCATTCCAACAGTTCACCGCCTGTGTCTTGGCCACTCCCCCGTAGTGGGTATGTGCCAGCCATTCTACTCGAGGCCAACCAACCAACCAACGAACCAAT
>NW_028317718.1:0-2500 GCF_055824585.1 Amblyomma mixtum
GCAAGTCTGGTGCCAGCAGCCGCGGTAATTCCAGCTCCAATAGCGTATACTAAAGCTGCTGCGGTTAAAAAGCTCGTAGTTGGATCTCAGTTCCAGACGAGTAGTGCATCTACCCGATGCGACGGCTCGGACTGAACATCATGCCGGTCCTCTCTTGGTGCCCTTCATTGGTGCGTCTCGAGGTGGCCTGCGCTTTTACTTTGAAAAAATTAGAGTGCTCAACGCAGGCGAGTCGCCTGAATAAACTTGCATGGAATAATAGAACAAGACCCCGTTTCTGTTCTGTTGGTTTTTGGAATACGGGGTAATGATTAAGAGGGACAGACGGGGGCATTCGTATTGCGGCGCTAGAGGTGAAATTCTTGGACCGTCGCAAGACGAACTACTGCGAAAGCATTTGCCAAGAATGTTTTCTTTGATCAAGAACGAAAGTCAGAGGTTCGAAGGCGATCAGATACCGCCCTAGTTCTGACCATAAACGATGCCAACCAGCGATCCGCCTGAGTTACTCAAATGACTCGGCGGGCAGCTTCCGGGAAACCAAAGTATTTGGGTTCCGGGGGAAGTATGGTTGCAAAGCTGAAACTTAAAGGAATTGACGGAAGGGCACCACCAGGAGTGGAGCCTGCGGCTTAATTTGACTCAACACGGGAAAACTTACCCGGCCCGGACACTGGAGGATTGACAGATTGAGAGCTCTTTCTTGATTCGGTGGATGGTGGTGCATGGCCGTTCTTAGTTGGTGGAGCGATTTGTCTGGTTAATTCCGATAACGAACGAGACTCTAGCCTATTAAATAGGTGCGGGGTTCCCAGCACCTTACAACCTTCTTAGAGGGACAAGCGGCTCCTAGCCGCACGAAACAGAGCAATAACAGGTCTGTGATGCCCTTAGATGTCCGGGGCCGCACGCGCGCTACACTGAAGGAAGCAGCGTGTCTTTATCCCTGTCTGAAAAGACTGGGTAACCCGTGGAACTTCTTTCGTGATTGGGATAGGGGCTTGCAATTGTTCCCCTTGAACGAGGAATTCCCAGTAAGCGCGAGTCATAAGCTCGCGTTGATTACGTCCCTGCCCTTTGTACACACCGCCCGTCGCTACTACCGATTGAATGATTTAGTGAGGTCTTCGGACCGATGTCCGGCGCGGCCTTTCGGTTGCGCCGGTCTGTTGGAAAGATGACCAAACTTGATCATTTAGAGGAAGTAAAAGTCGTAACAAGGTTTCCGTAGGTGAACCTGCGGAAGGATCATTACCGGATTGTGCTTGTCACACCCGGCGCCGCCCCCACTTATAAGCGGGGGAAGGCCTCAACCGCGGAGTTGCGAGATTCTGAAGCCGCTTCTCTGCACAAACTGTTGCGCCCAGCGGAGCTCCGTCACCAAGGGAAAGTCGGACGGGCTGTATCCGCAGGTTTGAACGGCGTAACGCACCACTCATGGTGGGCTTTCGGTTGTCGACAACCGTCGAAGAGGCGCAAACAGAGCCGGTAGGCAGGCCGAGGGAAAGGCCTGCCCGCTGCCAAGGGAACGGCGGCGGCTGCTGCGAAGTACGAAAGGAAACGCTGCTCGCTGGCTTTGTCGTGTTGCGACCACGAGTCGGTAGGCGGGCCGAGGGAAAGGCCTGCCCGCTGCCAAGGGAACGGCGGCGGCTGCTGCGAAGTACGAAAGGAAACGCTGCTCGCTGGCTTTGTCGTGTTGCGACCACGAGTCGGTAGGCGGGCCGAGGGAAAGGCCTGCCCGCTGCCAAGGGAACGGCGGCGGCTGCTGCGAAGTACGAAAGGAAACGCTGCTCGCTGGCTTTGTCGTGTTGCGACCACGAGTCGGTAGGCGGGCCGAGGGAAAGGCCTGCCCGCTGCCAAGGGAACGGCGGCGGCTGCTGCGAAGTACGAGAGGAACCGCGGCTCGCTGGCTTTGTCGTGTTGCGACCACCAGTCGGTAGGCGGGCCGAGGGAAAGGCCTGCCCGCTGCCAAGGGAACGGCGGCGGCTGCTGCGAAGTACGAGAGGAACCGCGGCTCGCTGGCTGGGAAACTGCGCTTCTGCGCGACGCGCACGCGGCGGGACGCGCGCGGCCCAGGGAACGGCCGCGCGCGAAAGGTCTCGCACTGCGGGCGCGGAGTCTGACGCCGCGCCGACGGCGCGAAAGGAGGCACCGGGACCGAAAAGGACGAGGGATTATAATCCCGCACTTTGAACGCATTCGCGGCAGCCGGGTTCTCTTGCTGCTTCGTCCTTCCCAGCCTTCGAGTAGTCTGTCGGTGCGCTACCGAAACGCCGTCCATGGCACTGTGGCCGGTGGGCTCCTATTGCGGGAGTAGACTGATGAACGTCCGCTTTGCGGCTTGTTCCAAGTACGCGCTGCGTAGCCACGGCTAGGCGGTGCCTGTCTCCTTGCGAAGCAATGATGTGGCGAAATGGTCGAGTAGGGAGCAGCACGATGGCGCACCCGGGGGCGACCGGACCGGGGGGCGTTGGGAAAACCCCCTCCCCTACAAAAGGGT
>NW_028317718.1:10000-25000 GCF_055824585.1 Amblyomma mixtum
TTATTCGGACTTTGCCGTTCGGGCGCGTCTGGCCCGGTAGACGGGGTCGCTTTATTCGGACTTTGCCGTTCGGGCGCGTCTGCCCCGGTAGACGGGGTTGCCTCTTTCGGACTTTGCCGTTCCGGCGCGTCTGCCCCGGTAGACGGGGTCGCCTCTTTCGGACTTTGCCGTTCGGGCGCGTCTGCCCCGGTAGACGGGGTCGCCTCTTTCGGACTTTGCCGTTCGGGCGCGTCTGGCCCGGTAGACGGGGTCGCTTTATTCGGACTTTGCCGTTCGGGCGCGTCTGCCCCGGTAGACGGGGTCGCTTTATTCGGACTTTGCCGTTCGGGCGCGTCTGCCCCGGTAGACGGGGTTGCCTCTTTCGGACTTTGCCGTTCCGGCGCGTCTGCCCCGGTAGACGGGGTCGCTTTATTCGGACTTTGCCGTTCGGGCGCGTCTGCCCCGGTAGACGGGGTCGCTTTATTCGGACTTTGCCGTTCGGGCGCGTCTGCCCCGGTAGACGGGGTCGCCTCTTTCGGACTTTGCCGTTCGGGCGCGTCTGCCCCGGTAGACGGGGTCGCCTCTTTCGGACTTTGCCGTTCGGGCGCGTCTGGCCCGGTAGACGGGGTCGCTTTATTCGGACTTTGCCGTTCGGGCGCGTCTGCCCCGGTAGACGGGGTTGCCTCTTTCGGACTTTGCCGTTCGGGCGCGTCTGCCCCGGTAGACGGGGTTGCCTCTTTCGGACTTTGCCGTTCCGGCGCGTCTGCCCCGGTAGACGGGGTCGCTTTATTCGGACTTTGCCGTTCGGGCGCGTCTGCCCCGGTAGACGGGGTCGCTTTATTCGGACTTTGCCGTTCGGGCGCGTCTGCCCCGGTAGACGGGGTCGCCTCTTTCGGACTTTGCCGTTCGGGCGCGTCTGCCCCGGTAGACGGGGTCGCCTCTTTCGGACTTTGCCGTTCGGGCGCGTCTGGCCCGGTAGACGGGGTCGCTTTATTCGGACTTTGCCGTTCGGGCGCGTCTGCCCCGGTAGACGGGGTTGCCTCTTTCGGACTTTGCCGTTCCGGCGCGTCTGCCCCGGTAGACGGGGTCGCTTTATTCGGACTTTGCCGTTCGGGCGCGTCTGCCCCGGTAGACGGGGTCGCTTTATTCGGACTTTGCCGTTCGGGCGCGTCTGGCCCGGTAGACGGGGTCGCTTTATTCGGACTTTGCCGTTCGGGCGCGTCTGCCCCGGTAGACGGGGTTGCCTCTTTCGGACTTTGCCGTTCCGGCGCGTCTGCCCCGGTAGACGGGGTCGCTTTATTCGGACTTTGCCGTTCGGGCGCGTCTGCCCCGGTAGACGGGGTCGCTTTATTCGGACTTTGCCGTTCGGGCGCGTCTGGCCCGGTAGACGGGGTCGCTTTATTCGGACTTTGCCGTTCGGGCGCGTCTGCCCCGGTAGACGGGGTTGCCTCTTTCGGACTTTGCCGTTCCGGCGCGTCTGCCCCGGTAGACGGGGTTGCCTCTTTCGGACTTTGCCGTTCCGGCGCGTCTGCCCCGGTAGACGGGGTCGCTTTATTCGGACTTTGCCGTTCGGGCGCGTCTGGCCCGGTAGACGGGGTCGCTTTATTCGGACTTTGCCGTTCGGGCGCGTCTGCCCCGGTAGACGGGGTTGCCTCTTTCGGACTTTGCCGTTCCGGCGCGTCTGCCCCGGTAGACGGGGTCGCTTTATTCGGACTTTGCCGTTCGGGCGCGTCTGCCCCGGTAGACGGGGTCGCTTTATTCGGACTTTGCCGTTCGGGCGCGTCTGCCCCGGTAGACGGGGTCGCCTCTTTCGGACTTTGCCGTTCGGGCGCGTCTGCCCCGGTAGACGGGGTCGCCTCTTTCGGACTTTGCCGTTCGGGCGCGTCTGGCCCGGTAGACGGGGTCGCTTTATTCGGACTTTGCCGTTCGGGCGCGTCTGCCCCGGTAGACGGGGTTGCCTCTTTCGGACTTTGCCGTTCCGGCGCGTCTGCCCCGGTAGACGGGGTCGCTTTATTCGGACTTTGCCGTTCGGGCGCGTCTGCCCCGGTAGACGGGGTCGCTTTATTCGGACTTTGCCGTTCGGGCGCGTCTGCCCCGGTAGACGGGGTCGCCTCTTTCGGACTTTGCCGTTCGGGCGCGTCTGCCCCGGTAGACGGGGTCGCCTCTTTCGGACTTTGCCGTTCGGGCGCGTCTGGCCCGGTAGACGGGGTCGCTTTATTCGGACTTTGCCGTTCGGGCGCGTCTGCCCCGGTAGACGGGGTTGCCTCTTTCGGACTTTGCCGTTCCGGCGCGTCTGCCCCGGTAGACGGGGTCGCTTTATTCGGACTTTGCCGTTCGGGCGCGTCTGCCCCGGTAGACGGGGTCGCTTTATTCGGACTTTGCCGTTCGGGCGCGTCTGGCCCGGTAGACGGGGTCGCTTTATTCGGACTTTGCCGTTCGGGCGCGTCTGCCCCGGTAGACGGGGTTGCCTCTTTCGGACTTTGCCGTTCCGGCGCGTCTGCCCCGGTAGACGGGGTCGCCTCTTTCGGACTTTGCCGTTCGGGCGCGTCTGCCCCGGTAGACGGGGTCGCCTCTTTCGGACTTTGCCGTTCGGGCGCGTCTGGCCCGGTAGACGGGGTCGCTTTATTCGGACTTTGCCGTTCGGGCGCGTCTGCCCCGGTAGACGGGGTCGCTTTATTCGGACTTTGCCGTTCGGGCGCGTCTGCCCCGGTAGACGGGGTTGCCTCTTTCGGACTTTGCCGTTCCGGCGCGTCTGCCCCGGTAGACGGGGTCGCTTTATTCGGACTTTGCCGTTCGGGCGCGTCTGCCCCGGTAGACGGGGTCGCTTTATTCGGACTTTGCCGTTCGGGCGCGTCTGCCCCGGTAGACGGGGTCGCCTCTTTCGGACTTTGCCGTTCGGGCGCGTCTGCCCCGGTAGACGGGGTCGCCTCTTTCGGACTTTGCCGTTCGGGCGCGTCTGGCCCGGTAGACGGGGTCGCTTTATTCGGACTTTGCCGTTCGGGCGCGTCTGCCCCGGTAGACGGGGTTGCCTCTTTCGGACTTTGCCGTTCCGGCGCGTCTGCCCCGGTAGACGGGGTTGCCTCTTTCGGACTTTGCCGTTCCGGCGCGTCTGCCCCGGTAGACGGGGTCGCTTTATTCGGACTTTGCCGTTCGGGCGCGTCTGCCCCGGTAGACGGGGTCGCTTTATTCGGACTTTGCCGTTCGGGCGCGTCTGCCCCGGTAGACGGGGTCGCCTCTTTCGGACTTTGCCGTTCGGGCGCGTCTGCCCCGGTAGACGGGGTCGCCTCTTTCGGACTTTGCCGTTCGGGCGCGTCTGGCCCGGTAGACGGGGTCGCTTTATTCGGACTTTGCCGTTCGGGCGCGTCTGCCCCGGTAGACGGGGTTGCCTCTTTCGGACTTTGCCGTTCCGGCGCGTCTGCCCCGGTAGACGGGGTCGCTTTATTCGGACTTTGCCGTTCGGGCGCGTCTGCCCCGGTAGACGGGGTCGCTTTATTCGGACTTTGCCGTTCGGGCGCGTCTGGCCCGGTAGACGGGGTCGCTTTATTCGGACTTTGCCGTTCGGGCGCGTCTGCCCCGGTAGACGGGGTTGCCTCTTTCGGACTTTGCCGTTCCGGCGCGTCTGCCCCGGTAGACGGGGTCGCTTTATTCGGACTTTGCCGTTCGGGCGCGTCTGCCCCGGTAGACGGGGTCGCTTTATTCGGACTTTGCCGTTCGGGCGCGTCTGCCCCGGTAGACGGGGTCGCTTTATTCGGACTTTGCCGTTCGGGCGCGTCTGCCCCGGTAGACGGGGTCGCCTCTTTCGGACTTTGCCGTTCGGGCGCGTCTGCCCCGGTAGACGGGGTCGCCTCTTTCGGACTTTGCCGTTCGGGCGCGTCTGCCCCGGTAGACGGGGTCGCTTTATTCGGACTTTGCCGTTCGGGCGCGTTCGCCCCGGCCGACGCGGGACGAAAGTCGTTTGCGACTTTGCCTTCCCTGTGTAGGGCGTTCAAAGGCGAATCTTTTGTTACCAATCTCGTCACTTTGCTGCCAGTCTGGGCCGAGATACGTGCGATTGAACGGTATCGCCTAGGCAGACGCGGTACGGGGTTTTCGAATTTTTAAAGGTCCTTTTCTTTGGCGGAGCACGACGAATTTTACAGCGCCGCGTCGGCCGCGCTGCGGCGCATCTTTTTCGATCATCACATTGCGGTCGGAGCAGCGGGCGATTAACCGCTCGCGACAGGGAGACTTTGACCATTTCAAACTTTTCACGGCCGGCCCCTATGTCTCAAGCCTACGAATTTGAAGTCAGTGTGCAGGCGAATCTTTTGCCACCGGTCCCGTCGTTTTCCTGCCATTCTCGCTCGAGATAGGGGCGATTCAACAGTCTCGCCTAGGCAGACGCGGTCCCGCCTAGGCAGACGCGGTTCCCTCCCCGGCGAACGCGGTAAATGGTCTTCGAGTTTTTAGAGGCACTTTTACCTGGCGGAACGCGACGAAATTTACGCCACGCGTCGGCCGCGCCGGCGCGCATCTTGTGCAGTCATCCCCGACCCGCTGCTTCCAATGTAGCCGGAGCAGCGGGTGATTGACCAGTCTCGCAAGGGGCCGCCTTTTCGAATTCTCGCGGCCGTCGCCTTGAGCGCAGCCGCTCAGTTTTTAGTTGCGCGCGTTGGGCTGAGAAGGGCGAACATTTTGAGACCTCTCCCGTCCCTTTCGCGCAACGCAAGGCAGAGTTACGCTCGTTTGAAGCTCGCCTAGGCAGACGCGGTCCCGCCTAGGCAGACGCGGTTGCCTCCCCGGCGGACGCGGTGAACGGTCTTCGAACTTTTAAGGGCACTTTTAACTGGCGGAACGCGACGAAATTTACGCCACGTGTCGGCCGCACCGCGACGCATCTTGTGCAGTCATCGCCGACTCGCTGCTTCCAATGCAGCCGGAGCAGCGGGCGATTGACCAGGCTCGCAAGGGGCCGCCTTTTGTAATCTTCGCGGCCGTTCCCGTGGGCGAATCCGCTCCATTTTTAGATCCGCGTGTGGGGCTGAGAAAGGCGAACATTTTGAGACCTTTCTCGTCCCTTTCGCGCAACGCGAGTGAGAGTTACGCTCGTTTGAAGCTCGCCTAGGCAGACGCGGTCCCGCCTAGGCAGACGCGGTAAATGGTCTTCGAATTTTTAAAGGCACTTTGAACTGGCGGAGCGCGACGAAATTTACGCCACGGTTCGGCCGCGCCGGCGCGCATCTTGTGCAGTTATCGCGGACTCGCTGCTTGCACTGTAGCCGGAGCAGCAGGTGATTGACCAGGCTCGCAAGGGGCCGCCTTTTCTAGTCTTCGCGGCGGTTCCCGTGGGCGCAGCCGCTCAATTTCTAGTTCCGCGCGTTGGGCTGAGAGAGGCGAACATTTTGAGACCTTTCCCGTCCCTTTCGCGCAACGCAAGTGAGAGTTACGCTCGTTTGAAGCTCGCCTAGGCAGACGCGGTCCCGCCTAGGCAGACGCGGTTGCCTCCCCGGCGGACGCGGTAAACGGTCTTCGAGTTTTTAAAGGCACTTTGAACTGGCGGAGCGCGACCAAATTTACGCCACGGTTCGGCCGCGCAGGCGCGCATCTTGTGCAGTTATCGCGGACTCGCTGCTTGCACTGTAGCCGGAGCAGCAGGTGATTGACCAGGCTCGCAAGGGGCCGCCTTTTCTAATCTTCGCGGCGGTTCCCGTGGGCGCAGCCGCTCAATTTTTAGTTCCGCGTGTGGGGCTGAGAAAGGCGAACATTTTGAGACCTTTCCCGTCCCTTTCGCGCAACGCAAGTGAGAGTTACGCTCGTTTGAAGCTCGCCTAGGCAGACGCGGTCCCGCCTAGGCAGACGCGGTAAATGGTCTTCGAATTTTTAAAGGCACTTTGAACTGGCGGAACGCGACGAAATTTACGCCACGGTTCGGCCGCGCAGGCGCGCATCTTGTGCAGTTATCGCGGACTCGCTGCTTGCACTGTAGCCGGAGCAGCAGGTGATTGACCAGGCTCGCAAGGGGCCGCCTTTTCTAATCTTCGCGGCCGTTCCCGTGGGCGAATCCGCTCCATTTTTAGATCCGCGTGTGGGGCCGAGAAAGGCGAACATTTTGAGACCTTTCCCGTCCCTTTCGCGCAACGCAAGTGAGAGACGCTCGTTTGAAGCTCGCCTAGGCAGACGCGGTCCCGCCTAGGCAGACGCGGTAAATGGTCTTCGAATTTTTAAAGGCACTTTGAACTGGCGGAGCGCGACGAAATTTACGCCACGGTTCGGCCGCGCCGGCGCGCATCTTGTGCAGTTATCGCGGACTCGCTGCTTGCACTGTAGCCGGAGCAGCACGTGATTGACCAGGCTCGCAAGGGGCCGCCTTTTCTAATCTTCGCGGCCGTTCCCGTGGGCGAATCCGCTCCATTTTTAGATCCGCGTGTGGGGCCGAGAAAGGCGAACATTTTGAGACCTTTCCCGTCCCTTTCGCGCAACGCAAGTGAGAGTTACGCTCGTTTGAAGCTCGCCTAGGCAGACGCGGTCCCGCCTAGGCAGACGCGGTAAATGGTCTTCGAATTTTTAAAGGCACTTTGAACTGGCGGAGCGCGACGAAATTTACGCCACGGTTCGGCCGCGCCGGCGCGCATCTTGTGCAGTTATCGCGGACTCGCTGCTTGCACTGTAGCCGGAGCAGCACGTGATTGACCAGGCTCGCAAGGGGCCGCCTTTTCTAATCTTCGCGGCCGTTCCCGTGGGCGAATCCGCTCCATTTTTAGATCCGCGTGTGGGGCCGAGAAAGGCGAACATTTTGAGACCTTTCCCGTCCCTTTCGCGCAACGCAAGTGAGAGTTACGCTCGTTTGAAGCTCGCCTAGGCAGACGCGGTCCCGCCTAGGCAGACGCGGTTGCCTCCCCGGCGGACGCGGTAAATGGTCTTCGAATTTTTAAAGGCACTTTGAACTGGCGGAGCGCGACGAAATTTACGCCACGGTTCGGCCGCGCCGGCGCGCATCTTGTGCAGTTATCGCGGACTCGCTGCTTGCACTGTAGCCGGAGCAGCAGGTGATTGACCAGGCTCGCAAGGGGCCGCCTTTTCTAATCTTCGCGGCCGTTCCCGTGGGCGAATCCGCTCCATTTTTAGATCCGCGTGTGGGGCTGAGAAAGGCGAACATTTTGAGGCCTTTCCCGTCCCTTTCGCGCAACGCAAGTGAGAGTTACGCTCGTTTGAAGCTCGCCTAGGCAGACGCGGTCCCGCCTAGGCAGACGCGGTTGCCTCCCCGGCGGACGCGGTAAATGGTCTTCGAGTTTTTAAAGGCACTTTGAACTGGCGGAGCGCGACCAAATTTACGCCACGGTTCGGCCGCGCCGGCGCGCATCTTGTGCTGTCATCGCGGACTCGCTGCTTGCACTGTAGCCGGAGCAGCGGGTGATTGACCAGGCTCGCAAGGGGCCGCCTTTTCTAATCTTCGCGGCCGCTGCCGTGGGCGAATCCGCTCCATTTTTAGTTCCGCGCGTTGGGCTGAGAAAGGCGAACATTTTGAGACCTTTCTCGTCCCTTTCGCGCAACGCAAGTGAGAGTTACGCTCGTTTGAAGCTCGCCTAGGCAGACGCGGTCCCGCCTAGGCAGACGCGGTTGCCTCCCCGGCGGACGCGGTAAACGGTCTTCGAATTTTTAAAGGCACTTTGAACTGGCGGAGCGCGACGAAATTTACGCCACGGTTCGGCCGCGCCGGCGCGCATCTTGTGCAGTCATCGCCGACTCGCTGCTTCCACTGCAGCCGGAGCAGCGGGCGATTGACCAGGCTCGCAAGGGGCCGCCTTTTCTAATCTTCGCGGCTGTTCCCGTGGGCGCAGCCGCTCAATTTTTAGTTCCGCGTGTTGGGCTGAGAGAGGCGAATATTTTGAGACCTTTCCCGTCCCTTTCGCGCAACGCAAGTGAGAGTTACGCTCGTTTGAAGCTCGCCTAGGCAGACGCGGTCCCGCCTAGGCAGACGCGGTTGCCTCCCCGGCGGACGCGGTAAACGGTCTTCGAGTTTTTAAAGGCACTTTGAACTGGCGGAGCGCGACCAAATTTACGCCACGGTTCGGCCGCGCCGGCGCGCATCTTGTGCAGTCATCGCCGACCCGCTGCTTGCACTGTAGCCGGAGCAGCGGGCGATTGAGCAGTCTCGCAAGGGGCCGCCTTTTCTAATCTTCGCGGCCGTTCCCGTGGGCGAATCCGCTCCATTTTTAGATCCGCGTGTGGGGCTGAGAAAGGCGAACATTTTGAGACCTTTCCCGTCCCTTTCGCCCAACGCAAGTGAGAGTTACGCTCGTTTGAAGCTCGCCTAGGCAGACGCGGTTGCCTCCCCGGCGGACGCGGTAAATGGTCTTCGAGTTTTTAAAGGCACTTTGAACTGGCGGAGCGCGACCAAATTTACGCCACGGTTCGGCCGCGCCGGCGCGCATCTTGTGCTGTCATCGCGGACTCGCTGCTTGCACTGTAGCCGGAGCAGCGGGCGATTGACCAGTATCGCAAGGGGCCGCCTTTTCTAATCTTCGCGGCCGTTCCCGTGGGCGAATCCGCTCCATTTTTAGTTCCGCGCGTTGGGCTGAGAAAGGCGAACATTTTGAGACCTTTCCCGTCCGTTTCGCGCAACGCAAGTGAGAGTTACGCTCGTTTGAAGCTCGCCTAGGCAGACGCGGTCCCGCCTAGGCAGACGCGGTTGCCTCCCCGGCGGACGCGGTAAACGGTCTTCGAATTTTTAAAGGCACTTTGAACTGGCGGAGCGCGACGAAATTTACGCCACGGTTCGGCCGCGCCGGCGCGCATCTTGTGCAGTCATCGCCGACCCGCTGCGTCCACTGCAGCCGGAGCAGCGGGCGATTGACCAGTATCGCAAGGGGCCGCCTTTTCGAATTCTCGCGGCCGTTGCCTTGAGCGCAGCCGCTCAATTTCTAGTTGCGCGCGTTGGGCTGAGAAAGGCGAACATTTTGAGACCTTTCCCGTCCGTTTCGCGCAACGCAAGTGAGAGTTGCGCTCGTTTGAAGCTCGCCTAGGCAGACGCGGTCCCGCCTAGGCAGACGCGGTAAATTGTCTTCGAATTTTTAAAGGCACTTTGAACTGGCGGAGCGCGACGAAATTTACGCCACGGTTCGGCCGCGCCGGCGCGCATCTTGTGCAGTTATCGCGGACTCGCTGCTTGCACTGTAGCCGGAGCAGCAGGTGATTGACCAGGCTCGCAAGGGGCCGCCTTTTCTAATCTTCGCGGCCGTTCCCGTGGACGAATCCGCTCCATTTTTAGATCCGCGTGTGGGGCTGAGAAAGGCGAGCATTTTGAGACCTTTCTCGTCCCTTTCGCGCAACGCAAGTGAGAGTTACGCTCGTTTGAAGCTCGCCTAGGCAGACGCGGTCCCGCCTAGGCAGACGCGGTTGCCTCCCCGGCGGACGCGGTAAACGGTTTTCGAATATTTAAAGGCACTTTCACCTGGCGGAACGAGACGAAATTTACGCCACGTGTCGGCCGCGCTGCCGCCCATCTTGTGCAGTCCTCCTCGACCCGCTGCTTCCACTGTAGCCGGAGCAGCGGGTGATTGACCAGGTTCGCAAGGGGCCGCCTTTTCGAATGTTCACGGCCGTTCCCGTGGGCGCAGCCGCTCAATTTTTAGTTCCGCGTGTGGGGCTGAGAAAGGCGAATATTTTGAGACCTTTCCCGTCCCTTTCGCGCAACGGAAGGCAGAGTTACGTTCGTTTGAAGCCCGCTCCGGTAGACGCGCTTATGACCCGCGGGGGTCTGGGTACTTATCGCTGCATATATAAGGGGGCATACCGCCTAGGCAGACGCGAAACAGTAAAGCGTCCGCTTTGTCAGCAAAGTCCGAAACGGACCTCTCGACGCCCGGGAGGTGAATTCGGGCTTTAGGCGGCCTCGGCAGATGTGATTTTCATGAGTTTGTGCATTATTTATGCGAGTTTTGCGGCGAACGCGCCTCGAGTACGGCGGCTCGCCCGACGGCTATGTCCACGAGTACGGCTCGTGCGGGGCGCCGCGGAAGCGCGGTTGTGCGATGCCGCAGCAAAGCGCGCACGATTTGAGTGGCTTTTGCGGCGAACGCTCCTCGAGTACGGCGGTTCGCCCGATGACAATGTCCACGAGTACGGCTCGTGCGGGGCGCCGCGGAAGTGCTTTTTTGCGATGCCGCAGCAAAGCGCGCTCGATTTGAGGGGCTCTTGCCGCCAACGCGCCTCGAGTACGGCGGTTGGCCCGATGACAATGTCCACGAGTACGGCTCGTGCGGGGCGCCGGGGAAGCGCTTTTGTGCGATGCCGCAGGAAAGCGCGCACGTTTTGAGCGGCTCTTGCGGCGAACGCGCCTCGAGTACGGCGGTTCGCCCGACGGCTATGTCCACGAGTACGGCTCGTGCGGGGCGCCGGGGCAGCGCTTTCGTGCGATGCCGCAGGAAAGCGTGCACGATTTGAGCGGCTCTTGCGGCGAACGCGCCTCGAGTACGGCGGTTCGCCCGATGACCATGTCCACGAGTACGGCTCGTGCGGGGCGCCGGGGCAGCGCTTTCGTGCGATGCCGCAGGAAAGCGCGCACGATTTGAGCGGCTCTTGCGGCGAACGCGCCTCGAGTACGGCGGTTCGCCCGATGACCATGTCCACGAGTACGGCTCGTGCGGGGCGCCGGGGCAGCGCTTTCGTGCGATGCCGCAGGAAAGCGCGCACGATTTGAGCGGCTCTTGCGGCGAACGCGCCTCGAGTACGGCGCTTCGCCCGACGGCTATGTCCACGAGTACGGCTCGTGCGGGGCGCCGGGGATGCGCTTTTGTGCGATGCCGCAGCAAAGCGCGCACGATTTGTGGGGGTCTTGCCGCCAACGCGCCTCGAGTACGGCGGTTCGCCCGATGACAATGTCCACGAGTACGGCTCGTGCGGGGCGCCGGGGCAGCGCTTTCGTGCGATGCCGCAGGAAAGCGCGCACGATTTGAGCGGCTCTTGCGGCGAACGCGCCTCGAGTACGGCGGTTCGCCCGACGGCTATGTCCACGAGTACGGCTCGTGCGGGGCGCCGCGGAAGCGCGGCGTTGTGATGCCGCGGCAAAGCGCGCACGATTTGTGCGGCCCTTGCGGCGAAAGTGGCACGAGTACGGCGATTTACTCACCCACGGAGGTCTGGGTACTTATCGCTGCTATTATATGGGGGTCCCAGTGGAGCAGTCGGCGGCGCGCGCCCGCGTGTGCGCGCCGTGACCGGGTCTGATATGCGGCCTCGTGCCCAGCGTGTCCCCGTCCCTCGGACCCCACGGCATTCGTCTGCAGCCTCATCCGCGTCTGCGATAGGGGCTGGTTGTCGGACGACGCTGTTTCCACGTTTTACGAGGTGTGTTCCGTGCTACCCGGACTCGATTCCGTGCGAGCGCGCCGAAGACGCGGGCGTGTCCCGTCGTCTGGCGGCTTGGCCGTCTCGGCTACGCAGCAAGCGCCGTCCAGTTGCCTAATGCTGCGGCCCTAGAGGCCGATGTGCGCACTGGTGGGCGCGTTACAAATGCTTTGCCTAAAGGCACACGTGCTCTCTTGCCGCGTGGCGATTGCCGTACCTACGGGTCGGATGCCGCAGCGAGCTCGAACGATGCACGGGCAGCGCAAGCTGCCGCGAAAAAGATGCGTCGCGCGCTGGGGGTTTATGGCGGCCCTATCGGCGGCGACGAGGCACCCTTCTGGGGCGAAAAGGGAATGCCTATGCATCATACCTGGTTGATCCTGCCAGTAATCATATGCTTGTCTCAAAGATTAAGCCATGCATGTCTAAGTACATGCCGAAATAAGGCGAAACCGCGAATGGCTCATTAAATCAGTTATGGTTCCTTAGATCGTTTCTTTCTACTTGGACAACTGTGGCAATTCTAGAGCTAATACATGCATTGAGCCTGAAGGCCTTTGGCTGACGGGCGCTTTTATTAGACCAAGACCCATCGGGCTCTGCCCGTACTCTGTGGTGACTCTGGATAACTTTGTGCTGATCGCATGGCCATGAGCCGGCGACGTTTCTTTCAAGTGTCTGCCTTATCAACTTTCGATGGTAGGTTACTTGCCTACCATGGTTGTTACGGGTAACGGAGAATCAGGGTTCGATTCCGGAGAGGGAGCCTGAGAAACGGCTACCACATCCAAGGAAGGCAGCAGGCGCGCAAATTACCCACTCCCGGCACGGGGAGGTAGTGACGAAAAATAACAATACGGGACTCTTTTGAGGCCCCGTAATTGAAATGAGTACACTCTAAATCCTTTAACGAGGATCAATTGGAGGGCAAGTCTGGTGCCAGCAGCCGCGGTAATTCCAGCTCCAATAGCGTATACTAAAGCTGCTGCGGTTAAAAAGCTCGTAGTTGGATCTCAGTTCCAGACGAGTAGTGCATCTACCCGATGCGACGGCTCGGACTGAACATCATGCCGGTCCTCTCTTGGTGCCCTTCATTGGTGCGTCTCGAGGTGGCCTGCGCTTTTACTTTGAAAAAATTAGAGTGCTCAACGCAGGCGAGTCGCCTGAATAAACTTGCATGGAATAATAGAACAAGACCCCGTTTCTGTTCTGTTGGTTTTTGGAATACGGGGTAATGATTAAGAGGGACAGACGGGGGCATTCGTATTGCGGCGCTAGAGGTGAAATTCTTGGACCGTCGCAAGACGAACTACTGCGAAAGCATTTGCCAAGAATGTTTTCTTTGATCAAGAACGAAAGTCAGAGGTTCGAAGGCGATCAGATACCGCCCTAGTTCTGACCATAAACGATGCCAACCAGCGATCCGCCTGAGTTACTCAAATGACTCGGCGGGCAGCTTCCGGGAAACCAAAGTATTTGGGTTCCGGGGGAAGTATGGTTGCAAAGCTGAAACTTAAAGGAATTGACGGAAGGGCACCACCAGGAGTGGAGCCTGCGGCTTAATTTGACTCAACACGGGAAAACTTACCCGGCCCGGACACTGGGAGGATTGACAGATTGAGAGCTCTTTCTTGATTCGGTGGATGGTGGTGCATGGCCGTTCTTAGTTGGTGGAGCGATTTGTCTGGTTAATTCCGATAACGAACGAGACTCTAGCCTATTAAATAGGTGCGGGGTTCCCAGCACCTTACAACCTTCTTAGAGGGACAAGCGGCTCCTAGCCGCACGAAACAGAGCAATAACAGGTCTGTGATGCCCTTAGATGTCCGGGGCCGCACGCGCGCTACACTGAAGGAAGCAGCGTGTCTTTATCCCTGTCTGAAAAGACTGGGTAACCCGTGGAACTTCTTTCGTGATTGGGATAGGGGCTTGCAATTGTTCCCCTTGAACGAGGAATTCCCAGTAAGCGCGAGTCATAAGCTCGCGTTGATTACGTCCCTGCCCTTTGTACACACCGCCCGTCGCTACTACCGATTGAATGATTTAGTGAGGTCTTCGGACCGATGTCCGGCGCGGCCTTTCGGTTGCGCCGGTCTGTTGGAAAGATGACCAAACTTGATCATTTAGAGGAAGTAAAAGTCGTAACAAGGTTTCCGTAGGTGAACCTGCGGAAGGATCATTACCGGATTGTGCTTGTCACACCCGGCGCCGCCCCCACTTATAAGCGGGGGAAGGCCTCAACCGCGGAGTTGCGAGATTCTGAAGCCGCTTCTCTGCACAAACTGTTGCGCCCAGCGGAGCTCCGTCACCAAGGGAAAGTCGGACGGGCTGTATCCGCAGGTTTGAACGGCGTAACGCACCACTCATGGTGGGCTTTCGGTTGTCGACAACCGTCGAAGAGGCGCAAACAGAGCCGGTAGGCAGGCCGAGGGAAAGGCCTGCCCGCTGCCAAGGGAACGGCGGCGGCTGCTGCGAAGTACGAAAGGAAACGCTGCTCGCTGGCTTTGTCGTGTTGCGACCACGAGTCGGTAGGCGGGCCGAGGGAAAGGCCTGCCCGCTGCCAAGGGAACGGCGGCGGCTGCTGCGAAGTACGAAAGGAAACGCTGCTCGCTGGCTTTGTCGTGTTGCGACCACGAGTCGGTAGGCGGGCCGAGGGAAAGGCCTGCCCGCTGCCAAGGGAACGGCGGCGGCTGCTGCGAAGTACGAAAGGAAACGCTGCTCGCTGGCTTTGTCGTGTTGCGACCACGAGTCGGTAGGCGGGCCGAGGGAAAGGCCTGCCCGCTGCCAAGGGAACGGCGGCGGCTGCTGCGAAGTACGAGAGGAACCGCGGCTCGCTGGCTTTGTCGTGTTGCGACCACCAGTCGGTAGGCGGGCCGAGGGAAAGGCCTGCCCGCTGCCAAGGGAACGGCGGCGGCTGCTGCGAAGTACGAGAGGAACCGCGGCTCGCTGGCTGGGAAACTGCGCTTCTGCGCGACGCGCACGCGGCGGGACGCGCGCGGCCCAGGGAACGGCCGCGCGCGAAAGGTCTCGCACTGCGGGCGCGGAGTCTGACGCCGCGCCGACGGCGCGAAAGGAGGCACCGGGACCGAAAAGGACGAGGGATTATAATCCCGCACTTTGAACGCATTCGCGGCAGCCGGGTTCTCTTGCTGCTTCGTCCTTCCCAGCCTTCGAGTAGTCTGTCGGTGCGCTACCGAAACGCCGTCCATGGCACTGTGGCCGGTGGGCTCCTATTGCGGGAGTAGACTGATGAACGTCCGCTTTGCGGCTTGTTCCAAGTACGCGCTGCGTAGCCACGGCTAGGCGGTGCCTGTCTCCTTGCGAAGCAATGATGTGGCGAAATGGTCGAGTAGGGAGCAGCACGATGGCGCACCCGGGGGCGACCGGACCGGGGGGCGTTGGGAAAACCCCCTCCCCTACAAAAGGGTGCAGCAGCGGTAGGCGGTGATGACTCGCCTTGAAAGATGTGAACAGCAGTTGAGTGTGAACAGCAACAAAAAAAACCGCTGCTGGAGTCCGGGGGTAGCGTCGCTGCAGATCGCAGAAAGGTGCGTGAGGACGGTGGCACAGAGCTCCAAGAATGTATATTTCTAGCAAACGCCGGTGCTTCGAGGTGTTCTGCGGTCAGGCCCGTGCGGGCGGAGCGGGCGTGCCCAAGAAGGCACAAGAAGACCCACCTCTGATGAAGACCGGAAT
>NW_028317718.1:32500-35951 GCF_055824585.1 Amblyomma mixtum
CGGGCGCGTCTGGCCGGTAGACGGGGTCGCTTTATTCGGACTTTGCCGTTCGGGCGCGTCTGCCCCGGTAGACGGGGGTTGCCTCTTTCGGACTTTGCCGTTCCGGCGCGTCTGCCCCGGTAGACGGGGTCGCCTCTTTCGGACTTTGCCGTTCGGGCGCGTCTGCCCCGGTAGACGGGGTCGCCTCTTTCGGACTTTGCCGTTCGGGCGCGTCTGGCCCGGTAGACGGGGTCGCTTTATTCGGACTTTGCCGTTCGGGCGCGTCTGCCCCGGTAGACGGGGTCGCTTTATTCGGACTTTGCCGTTCGGGCGCGTCTGCCCCGGTAGACGGGGTTGCCTCTTTCGGACTTTGCCGTTCCGGCGCGTCTGCCCCGGTAGACGGGGTCGCTTTATTCGGACTTTGGCCGTTCGGGCGCGTCTGCCCCCGGTAGACGGGGTCGCTTTATTCGGACTTTGCCGTTCGGGCGCGTCTGCCCCGGTAGACGGGGTCGCCTCTTTCGGACTTTGCCGTTCGGGCGCGTCTGCCCCGGTAGACGGGGTCGCCTCTTTCGGACTTTGCCGTTCGGGCGCGTCTGGCCCGGTAGACGGGGTCGCTTTATTCGGACTTTGCCGTTCGGGCGCGTCTGCCCCGGTAGACGGGGTTGCCTCTTTCGGACTTTGCCGTTCGGGCGCGTCTGCCCCGGTAGACGGGTTGCCTCTTTCGGACTTTGCCGTTCCGGCGCGTCTGCCCCGGTAGACGGGGTCGCTTTATTCGGACTTTGCCGTTCGGGCGCGTCTGCCCCGGTAGACGGGGTCGCTTTAATTCGGACTTTGCCGTTCGGGCGCGTCTGCCCCGGTAGACGGGGTCGCCTCTTTCGGACTTTGCCGTTCGGGCGCGTCTGCCCGGTAGACGGGGTCGCCTCTTTCGGACTTTGCCGTTCGGGCGCGTCTGGCCCGGTAGACGGGGTCGCTTTATTCGGACTTTGCCGTTCGGGCGCGTCTGCCCCGGTAGACGGGGTTGCCTCTTTCGGACTTTGCCGTTCCGGCGCGTCTGCCCCGGTAGACGGGGTCGCTTTATTCGGACTTTGCCGTTCGGGCGCGTCTGCCCCGGTAGACGGGGTCGCTTTATTCGGACTTTGCCGTTCGGGCGCGTCTGGCCCGGTAGACGGGGTCGCTTTATTCGGACTTTGCCGTTCGGGCGCGTCTGCCCCGGTAGACGGGGTTGCCTCTTTCGGACTTTGCCGTTCCGGCGCGTCTGCCCCGGTAGACGGGGTCGCTTTATTCGGACTTTGCCGTTCGGGCGCGTCTGCCCCGGTAGACGGGGTCGCTTTATTCGGACTTTGCCGTTCGGGCGCGTCTGCCCGGTAGACGGGGTCGCTTTATTCGGACTTTGCCGTTCGGGCGCGTCTGCCCCGGTAGACGGGGTTGCCTCTTTCGGACTTTGCCGTTCCGGCGCGTCTGCCCCGGTAGACGGGGTTGCCTCTTTCGGACTTTGCCGTTCCGGCGCGTCTGCCCCGGTAGACGGGGTCGCTTTATTCGGACTTTGCCGTTCGGGCGCGTCTGCCCCGGTAGACGGGGTTGCCTCTTTCGGACTTTGCCGTTCCGGCGCGTCTGCCCCGGTAGACGGGGTCGCTTTATTCGGACTTTGCCGTTCGGGCGCGTCTGCCCCGGTAGACGGGGTCGCTTTATTCGGACTTTGCCGTTCGGGCGCGTCTGCCCCGGTAGACGGGGTCGCCTCTTTCGGACTTTGCCGTTCGGGCGCGTCTGCCCCGGTAGACGGGGTCGCCTCTTTCGGACTTTGCCGTTCGGGCGCGTCTGGCCCGGTAGACGGGGTCGCTTTATTCGGACTTTGCCGTTCGGGCGCGTCTGCCCCGGTAGACGGGGTTGCCTCTTTCGGACTTTGCCGTCCGGCGCGTCTGCCCCGGTAGACGGGGTCGCTTTATTCGGACTTTGCCGTTCGGGCGCGTCTGCCCCGGTAGACGGGGTCGCTTTATTCGGACTTTGCCGTTCGGGCGCGTCTGCCCCGGTAGACGGGGTCGCCTCTTTCGGACTTTGCCGTTCGGGCGCGTCTGCCCCGGTAGACGGGGTCGCCTCTTTCGGACTTTGCCGTTCGGGCGCGTCTGGCCCGGTAGACGGGGTCGCTTTATTCGGACTTTGCCGTTCGGGCGCGTCTGCCCCGGTAGACGGGGTTGCCTCTTTCGGACTTTGCCGTTCCGGCGCGTCTGCCCCGGTAGACGGGGTCGCTTTATTCGGACTTTGCCGTTCGGGCGCGTCTGCCCCGGTAGACGGGGTCGCTTTATTCGGACTTTGCCGTTCGGGCGCGTCTGGCCCGGTAGACGGGGTCGCTTTATTCGGACTTTGCCGTTCGGGCGCGTCTGCCCCGGTAGACGGGGTTGCCTCTTTCGGACTTTGCCGTTCCGGCGCGTCTGCCCCGGTAGACGGGGTCGCCTCTTTCGGACTTTGCCGTTCGGGCGCGTCTGCCCCGGTAGACGGGGTCGCCTCTTTCGGACTTTGCCGTTCGGGCGCGTCTGGCCCGGTAGACGGGGTCGCTTTATTCGGACTTTGCCGTTCGGGCGCGTCTGCCCCGGTAGACGGGGTCGCTTTATTCGGACTTTGCCGTTCGGGCGCGTCTGCCCCGGTAGACGGGGTTGCCTCTTTCGGACTTTGCCGTTCCGGCGCGTCTGCCCCGGTAGACGGGGTCGCTTTATTCGGACTTTGCCGTTCGGGCGCGTCTGCCCCGGTAGACGGGGTCGCTTTATTCGGACTTTGCCGTTCGGCGCGTCTGCCCCGGTAGACGGGGTCGCCTCTTTCGGACTTTGCCGTTCGGGCGCGTCTGCCCCGGTAGACGGGGTCGCCTCTTTCGGACTTTGCCGTTCGGGCGCGTCTGGCCCGGTAGACGGGGTCGCTTTATTCGGACTTTGCCGTTCGGGCGCGTCTGCCCCGGTAGACGGGGTTGCCTCTTTCGGACTTTGCCGTTCCGGCGCGTCTGCCCCGGTAGACGGGGTTGCCTCTTTCGGACTTTGCCGTTCCGGCGCGTCTGCCCCGGTAGACGGGGTCGCTTTATTCGGACTTTGCCGTTCGGGCGCGTCTGCCCCGGTAGACGGGGTCGCTTTATTCGGACTTTGCCGTTCGGGCGCGTCTGCCCCGGTAGACGGGGTCGCCTCTTTCGGACTTTGCCGTTCGGGCGCGTCTGCCCCGGTAGACGGGGTCGCCTCTTTCGGACTTTGCCGTTCGGGCGCGTCTGGCCCGGTAGACGGGGTCGCTTTATTCGGACTTTGCCGTTCGGGCGCGTCTGCCCCGGTAGACGGGGTTGCCTCTTTCGGACTTTGCCGTTCCGGCGCGTCTGCCCCGGTAGACGGGGTCGCTTTATTCGGACTTTGCCGTTCGGGCGCGTCTGCCCCGGTAGACGGGGTCGCTTTATTCGGACTTTGCCGTTCGGGCGCGTCTGGCCCGGTAGACGGGTCGCTTTATT
>NW_028317718.1:36051-38551 GCF_055824585.1 Amblyomma mixtum
GACCCCGTCTACCGGGGCAGACGCGCCCGAACGGGCAAAGTCCGAATAAAGCGACCCCGTCTACCGGGGCAGACGCGCCGGAACGGCAAAGTCCGAAGAAGAGGCAGACCCCGTCTACCGGGGCAGACGCGCCCGAACGGCAAAGTCCGAATAAAGCGACCCCGTCTACCGGGCCAGACGCGCCCGAACGGCAAAGTCCGAAAGAGGCGACCCCGTCTACCGGGGCAGACGCGCCCGAACGGCAAAGTCCGAAAGAGGCGACCCCGTCTACCGGGGCAGGACGCGCCCGAACGGCAAAGTCCGAATAAAGCGACCCCGTCTACCGGGCAGACGCGCCCGAACGGCAAAGTCCGAATAAAGCGACCCCGTCTACCGGGGCAGACGCGCCGGAACGGCAAAGTCCGAAAGAGGCAACCCCGTCTACCGGGGCAGACGCGCCCGAACGGCAAAGTCCGAATAAAGCGACCCCGTCTACCGGGCCAGACGCGCCCGAACGGCAAAGTCCGAAGAGGCGACCCCGTCTACCGGGGCAGACGCGCCGAACGGCAAAGTCCGAAAGAGGCGAACCCCGTCTACCGGGGCAGACGCGCCCGAACGGCAAAGTCCGAATAAAGCGACCCCGTCTACCGGGGCAGACGCGCCCGAACGGCAAAGTCCGAATAAAGCGACCCCGTCTACCGGGCAGACGCGCCCGAACGGCAAAGTCCGAATAAAGCGACCCCGTCTACCGGGGCAGACGCGCCCGAACGGCAAAGTCCGAATAAAGCGACCCCGTCTACCGGGGCAGACGCGCCGGAACGGCAAAGTCCGAAAGAGGCAACCCCGTCTACCGGGGCAGACGCGCCCGAACGGCAAAGTCCGAATAAAGCGACCCCGTCTACCGGGCCAGACGCGCCCGAACGGCAAAGTCCGAATAAAGCGACCCCGTCTACCGGGGCAGACGCGCCCGAACGGCAAAGTCCGAATAAAGCGACCCCGTCTACCGGGGCAGACGCGCCGGAACGGCAAAGTCCGAAAGAGGCAACCCCGTCTACCGGGGCAGACGCGCCCGAACGGCAAAGTCCGAATAAAGCGACCCCGTCTACCGGGCCAGACGCGCCCGAACGGCAAAGTCCGAAAGAGGCGACCCCGTCTACCGGGGCAGACGCGCCCGAACGGCAAAGTCCGAAAGAGGCGACCCCGTCTACCGGGGCAGACGCGCCCGAACGGCAAAGTCCGAATAAAGCGACCCCGTCTACCGGGGCAGACGCGCCCGAACGGCAAAGTCCGAATAAAGCGACCCCGTCTACCGGGGCAGACGCGCCGGAACGGCAAAGTCCGAAAGAGGCAACCCCGTCTACCGGGGCAGACGCGCCCGAACGGCAAAGTCCGAAAGAGGCAACCCCGTCTACCGGGGCAGACGCGCCCGAACGGCAAAGTCCGAATAAAGCGACCCCGTCTACCGGGCCAGACGCGCCCGAACGGCAAAGTCCGAAAGAGGCGACCCCGTCTACCGGGGCAGACGCGCCCGAACGGCAAAGTCCGAAAGAGGCGACCCCGTCTACCGGGGCAGACGCGCCCGAACGGCAAAGTCCGAATAAAGCGACCCCGTCTACCGGGGCAGACGCGCCCGAACGGCAAAGTCCGAATAAAGCGACCCCGTCTACCGGGGCAGACGCGCCGGAACGGCAAAGTCCGAAAGAGGCAACCCCGTCTACCGGGGCAGACGCGCCCGAACGGCAAAGTCCGAATAAAGCGACCCCGTCTACCGGGGCAGACGCGCCCGAACGGCAAAGTCCGAATAAAGCGACCCCGTCTACCGGGCCAGACGCGCCCGAACGGCAAAGTCCGAAAGAGGCGACCCCGTCTACCGGGGCAGACGCGCCCGAACGGCAAAGTCCGAAAGAGGCGACCCCGTCTACCGGGGCAGACGCGCCGGAACGGCAAAGTCCGAAAGAGGCAACCCCGTCTACCGGGGCAGACGCGCCCGAACGGCAAAGTCCGAATAAAGCGACCCCGTCTACCGGGCCAGACGCGCCCGAACGGCAAAGTCCGAATAAAGCGACCCCGTCTACCGGGGCAGACGCGCCCGAACGGCAAAGTCCGAATAAAGCGACCCCGTCTACCGGGGCAGACGCGCCGGAACGGCAAAGTCCGAAAGAGGCAACCCCGTCTACCGGGGCAGACGCGCCCGAACGGCAAAGTCCGAATAAAGCGACCCCGTCTACCGGGCCAGACGCGCCCGAACGGCAAAGTCCGAAAGAGGCGACCCCGTCTACCGGGGCAGACGCGCCCGAACGGCAAAGTCCGAAAGAGGCGACCCCGTCTACCGGGGCAGACGCGCCCGAACGGCAAAGTCCGAATAAAGCGACCCCGTCTACCGGGGCAGACGCGCCCGAACGGCAAAGTCCGAATAAAGCGACCCCGTCTACCGGGGCAGACGCGCCGGAACGGCAAAGTCCGAAAGAGGCAACCCCGTCTACCGGGGCAGACGCGCCCGAACGGCAAAGTCCGAAAGAGG
>NW_028317718.1:43551-51051 GCF_055824585.1 Amblyomma mixtum
TCACGGTACTTGTTGACTATCGGTCTCTCGGTCGTATTTAGCCTTAGATGGAGTTTACCACCCACTTAGGGCTGCACTCTCAAGCAACCCGACTCACGGGAGGCTTCGTCCCGGGCGCGCAACGGCGGAGACGGGCCTGGCACCCACTCTGGGACAAGCCCCTGTCAGGGGGACTTGCACCGTCGCAAACTCCCGGGAACGTTGCCTCCCATACACCACATTTCCCGACCGCCTGCAAGGACGGGGGATTCGGTGCTGGGCTAGGTCCCGTTTCGCTCGCAGCTACTCGGGGAATCCCTGTTGGTTTCTTTTCCTCCGCTGGCACCAGACTTGCCCTCCAATTGATCCTCGTTAAAGGATTTAGAGTGTACTCATTTCAATTACGGGGCCTCAAAAGAGTCCCGTATTGTTATTTTTCGTCACTACCTCCCCGTGCCGGGAGTGGGTAATTTGCGCGCCTGCTGCCTTCCTTGGATGTGGTAGCCGTTTCTCAGGCTCCCTCTCCGGAATCGAACCCTGATTCTCCGTTACCCGTAACAACCATGGTAGGCAAGTAACCTACCATCGAAAGTTGATAAGGCAGACACTTGAAAGAAACGTCGCCGGCTCATGGCCATGCGATCAGCACAAAGTTATCCAGAGTCACCACAGAGTACGGGCAGAGCCCGATGGGTCTTGGTCTAATAAAAGCGCCCGTCAGCCAAAGGCCTTCAGGCTCAATGCATGTATTAGCTCTAGAATTGCCACAGTTGTCCAAGTAGAAAGAAACGATCTAAGGAACCATAACTGATTTAATGAGCCATTCGCGGTTTCGCCTTATTTCGGCATGTACTTAGACATGCATGGCTTAATCTTTGAGACAAGCATATGATTACTGGCAGGATCAACCAGGTATGATGCATAGGCATTCCCTTTTCGCCCCAGAAGGGTGCCTCGTCGCCGCCGATAGGGCCGCCATAAACCCCCAGCGCGCGACGCATCTTTTTCGCGGCAGCTTGCGCTGCCCGTGCATCGTTCGAGCTCGCTGCGGCATCCGACCCGTAGGTACGGCAATCGCCACGCGGCAAGAGAGCACGTGTGCCTTTAGGCAAAGCATTTGTAACGCGCCCACCAGTGCGCACATCGGCCTCTAGGGCCGCAGCATTAGGCAACTGGACGGCGCTTGCTGCGTAGCCGAGACGGCCAAGCCGCCAGACGACGGGACACGCCCGCGTCTTCGGCGCGCTCGCACGGAATCGAGTCCGGGTAGCACGGAACACACCTCGTAAAACGTGGAAACAGCGTCGTCCGACAACCAGCCCCTATCGCAGACGCGGATGAGGCTGCAGACGAATGCCGTGGGGTCCGAGGGACGGGGACACGCTGGGCACGAGGCCGCATATCAGACCCGGTCACGGCGCGCACACGCGGGCGCGCGCCGCCGACTGCTCCACTGGGACCCCCATATAATAGCAGCGATAAGTACCCAGACCTCCGTGGGTGAGTAAATCGCCGTACTCGTGCCACTTTCGCCGCAAGGGCCGCACAAATCGTGCGCGCTTTGCCGCGGCATCACAACGCCGCGCTTCCGCGGCGCCCCGCACGAGCCGTACTCGTGGACATAGCCGTCGGGCGAACCGCCGTACTCGAGGCGCGTTCGCCGCAAGAGCCGCTCAAATCGTGCGCGCTTTCCTGCGGCATCGCACGAAAGCGCTGCCCCGGCGCCCCGCACGAGCCGTACTCGTGGACATTGTCATCGGGCGAACCGCCGTACTCGAGGCGCGTTGGCGGCAAGACCCCCACAAATCGTGCGCGCTTTGCTGCGGCATCGCACAAAAGCGCATCCCCGGCGCCCCGCACGAGCCGTACTCGTGGACATAGCCGTCGGGCGAAGCGCCGTACTCGAGGCGCGTTCGCCGCAAGAGCCGCTCAAATCGTGCGCGCTTTCCTGCGGCATCGCACGAAAGCGCTGCCCCGGCGCCCCGCACGAGCCGTACTCGTGGACATGGTCATCGGGCGAACCGCCGTACTCGAGGCGCGTTCGCCGCAAGAGCCGCTCAAATCGTGCGCGCTTTCCTGCGGCATCGCACGAAAGCGCTGCCCCGGCGCCCCGCACGAGCCGTACTCGTGGACATGGTCATCGGGCGAACCGCCGTACTCGAGGCGCGTTCGCCGCAAGAGCCGCTCAAATCGTGCACGCTTTCCTGCGGCATCGCACGAAAGCGCTGCCCCGGCGCCCCGCACGAGCCGTACTCGTGGACATAGCCGTCGGGCGAACCGCCGTACTCGAGGCGCGTTCGCCGCAAGAGCCGCTCAAAACGTGCGCGCTTTCCTGCGGCATCGCACAAAAGCGCTTCCCCGGCGCCCCGCACGAGCCGTACTCGTGGACATTGTCATCGGGCCAACCGCCGTACTCGAGGCGCGTTGGCGGCAAGAGCCCCTCAAATCGAGCGCGCTTTGCTGCGGCATCGCAAAAAAGCACTTCCGCGGCGCCCCGCACGAGCCGTACTCGTGGACATTGTCATCGGGCGAACCGCCGTACTCGAGGAGCGTTCGCCGCAAAAGCCACTCAAATCGTGCGCGCTTTGCTGCGGCATCGCACAACCGCGCTTCCGCGGCGCCCCGCACGAGCCGTACTCGTGGACATAGCCGTCGGGCGAGCCGCCGTACTCGAGGCGCGTTCGCCGCAAAACTCGCATAAATAATGCACAAACTCATGAAAATCACATCTGCCGAGGCCGCCTAAAGCCCGAATTCACCTCCCGGGCGTCGAGAGGTCCGTTTCGGACTTTGCTGACAAAGCGGACGCTTTACTGTTTCGCGTCTGCCTAGGCGGTATGCCCCCTTATATATGCAGCGATAAGTACCCAGACCCCCGCGGGTCATAAGCGCGTCTACCGGAGCGGGCTTCAAACGAACGTAACTCTGCCTTCCGTTGCGCGAAAGGGACGGGAAAGGTCTCAAAATATTCGCCTTTCTCAGCCCCACACGCGGAACTAAAAATTGAGCGGCTGCGCCCACGGGAACGGCCGTGAACATTCGAAAAGGCGGCCCCTTGCGAACCTGGTCAATCACCCGCTGCTCCGGCTACAGTGGAAGCAGCGGGTCGAGGAGGACTGCACAAGATGGGCGGCAGCGCGGCCGACACGTGGCGTAAATTTCGTCTCGTTCCGCCAGGTGAAAGTGCCTTTAAATATTCGAAAACCGTTTACCGCGTCCGCCGGGGAGGCAACCGCGTCTGCCTAGGCGGGACCGCGTCTGCCTAGGCGAGCTTCAAACGAGCGTAACTCTCACTTGCGTTGCGCGAAAGGGACGAGAAAGGTCTCAAAATGCTCGCCTTTCTCAGCCCCACACGCGGATCTAAAAATGGAGCGGATTCGTCCACGGGAACGGCCGCGAAGATTAGAAAAGGCGGCCCCTTGCGAGCCTGGTCAATCACCTGCTGCTCCGGCTACAGTGCAAGCAGCGAGTCCGCGATAACTGCACAAGATGCGCGCCGGCGCGGCCGAACCGTGGCGTAAATTTCGTCGCGCTCCGCCAGTTCAAAGTGCCTTTAAAAATTCGAAGACAATTTACCGCGTCTGCCTAGGCGGGACCGCGTCTGCCTAGGCGAGCTTCAAACGAGCGCAACTCTCACTTGCGTTGCGCGAAACGGACGGGAAAGGTCTCAAAATGTTCGCCTTTCTCAGCCCAACGCGCGCAACTAGAAATTGAGCGGCTGCGCTCAAGGCAACGGCCGCGAGAATTCGAAAAGGCGGCCCCTTGCGATACTGGTCAATCGCCCGCTGCTCCGGCTGCAGTGGACGCAGCGGGTCGGCGATGACTGCACAAGATGCGCGCCGGCGCAGCCGAACCGTGGCGTAAATTTCGTCGCGCTCCGCCAGTTCAAAGTGCCTTTAAAAATTCGAAGACCGTTTACCGCGTCCGCCGGGGAGGCAACCGCGTCTGCCTAGGCGGGACCGCGTCTGCCTAGGCGAGCTTCAAACGAGCGTAACTCTCACTTGCGTTGCGCGAAACGGACGGGAAAGGTCTCAAAATGTTCGCCTTTCTCAGCCCAACGCGCGGAACTAAAAATGGAGCGGATTCGCCCACGGGAACGGCCGCGAAGATTAGAAAAGGCGGCCCCTTGCGATACTGGTCAATCGCCCGCTGCTCCGGCTACAGTGCAAGCAGCGAGTCCGCGATGACAGCACAAGATGCGCGCCGGCGCGGCCGAACCGTGGCGTAAATTTGGTCGCGCTCCGCCAGTTCAAAGTGCCTTTAAAAACTCGAAGACCATTTACCGCGTCCGCCGGGGAGGCAACCGCGTCTGCCTAGGCGAGCTTCAAACGAGCGTAACTCTCACTTGCGTTGGGCGAAAGGGACGGGAAAGGTCTCAAAATGTTCGCCTTTCTCAGCCCCACACGCGGATCTAAAAATGGAGCGGATTCGCCCACGGGAACGGCCGCGAAGATTAGAAAAGGCGGCCCCTTGCGAGACTGCTCAATCGCCCGCTGCTCCGGCTACAGTGCAAGCAGCGGGTCGGCGATGACTGCACAAGATGCGCGCCGGCGCGGCCGAACCGTGGCGTAAATTTGGTCGCGCTCCGCCAGTTCAAAGTGCCTTTAAAAACTCGAAGACCGTTTACCGCGTCCGCCGGGGAGGCAACCGCGTCTGCCTAGGCGGGACCGCGTCTGCCTAGGCGAGCTTCAAACGAGCGTAACTCTCACTTGCGTTGCGCGAAAGGGACGGGAAAGGTCTCAAAATATTCGCCTCTCTCAGCCCAACACGCGGAACTAAAAATTGAGCGGCTGCGCCCACGGGAACAGCCGCGAAGATTAGAAAAGGCGGCCCCTTGCGAGCCTGGTCAATCGCCCGCTGCTCCGGCTGCAGTGGAAGCAGCGAGTCGGCGATGACTGCACAAGATGCGCGCCGGCGCGGCCGAACCGTGGCGTAAATTTCGTCGCGCTCCGCCAGTTCAAAGTGCCTTTAAAAATTCGAAGACCGTTTACCGCGTCCGCCGGGGAGGCAACCGCGTCTGCCTAGGCGGGACCGCGTCTGCCTAGGCGAGCTTCAAACGAGCGTAACTCTCACTTGCGTTGCGCGAAAGGGACGAGAAAGGTCTCAAAATGTTCGCCTTTCTCAGCCCAACGCGCGGAACTAAAAATGGAGCGGATTCGCCCACGGCAGCGGCCGCGAAGATTAGAAAAGGCGGCCCCTTGCGAGCCTGGTCAATCACCCGCTGCTCCGGCTACAGTGCAAGCAGCGAGTCCGCGATGACAGCACAAGATGCGCGCCGGCGCGGCCGAACCGTGGCGTAAATTTGGTCGCGCTCCGCCAGTTCAAAGTGCCTTTAAAAACTCGAAGACCATTTACCGCGTCCGCCGGGGAGGCAACCGCGTCTGCCTAGGCGGGACCGCGTCTGCCTAGGCGAGCTTCAAACGAGCGTAACTCTCACTTGCGTTGCGCGAAAGGGACGGGAAAGGCCTCAAAATGTTCGCCTTTCTCAGCCCCACACGCGGATCTAAAAATGGAGCGGATTCGCCCACGGGAACGGCCGCGAAGATTAGAAAAGGCGGCCCCTTGCGAGCCTGGTCAATCACGTGCTGCTCCGGCTACAGTGCAAGCAGCGAGTCCGCGATAACTGCACAAGATGCGCGCCGGCGCGGCCGAACCGTGGCGTAAATTTCGTCGCGCTCCGCCAGTTCAAAGTGCCTTTAAAAATTCGAAGACCATTTACCGCGTCTGCCTAGGCGGGACCGCGTCTGCCTAGGCGAGCTTCAAACGAGCGTAACTCTCACTTGCGTTGCGCGAAAGGGACGGGAAAGGTCTCAAAATGTTCGCCTTTCTCGGCCCCACACGCGGATCTAAAAATGGAGCGGATTCGCCCACGGGAACGGCCGCGAAGATTAGAAAAGGCGGCCCCTTGCGAGCCTGGTCAATCACGTGCTGCTCCGGCTACAGTGCAAGCAGCGAGTCCGCGATAACTGCACAAGATGCGCGCCGGCGCGGCCGAACCGTGGCGTAAATTTCGTCGCGCTCCGCCAGTTCAAAGTGCCTTTAAAAATTCGAAGACCATTTACCG
Organism: Amblyomma mixtum; assembly: GCF_055824585.1. NCBI lineage: Eukaryota > Metazoa > Arthropoda > Arachnida > Ixodida > Ixodidae > Amblyomma > Amblyomma mixtum. The sequence continues at coordinate 49,595 of NW_028317718.1, forward strand.
CGTCTGCCTAGGCGGGACCGCGTCTGCCTAGGCGAGCTTCAAACGAGCGTAACTCTCACTTGCGTTGCGCGAAAGGGACGGGAAAGGTCTCAAAATGTTCGCCTTTCTCGGCCCCACACGCGGATCTAAAAATGGAGCGGATTCGCCCACGGGAACGGCCGCGAAGATTAGAAAAGGCGGCCCCTTGCGAGCCTGGTCAATCACCTGCTGCTCCGGCTACAGTGCAAGCAGCGAGTCCGCGATAACTGCACAAGATGCGCGCCTGCGCGGCCGAACCGTGGCGTAAATTTCGTCGCGTTCCGCCAGTTCAAAGTGCCTTTAAAAATTCGAAGACCATTTACCGCGTCTGCCTAGGCGGGACCGCGTCTGCCTAGGCGAGCTTCAAACGAGCGTAACTCTCACTTGCGTTGCGCGAAAGGGACGGGAAAGGTCTCAAAATGTTCGCCTTTCTCAGCCCCACACGCGGAACTAAAAATTGAGCGGCTGCGCCCACGGGAACCGCCGCGAAGATTAGAAAAGGCGGCCCCTTGCGAGCCTGGTCAATCACCTGCTGCTCCGGCTACAGTGCAAGCAGCGAGTCCGCGATAACTGCACAAGATGCGCGCCTGCGCGGCCGAACCGTGGCGTAAATTTGGTCGCGCTCCGCCAGTTCAAAGTGCCTTTAAAAACTCGAAGACCGTTTACCGCGTCCGCCGGGGAGGCAACCGCGTCTGCCTAGGCGGGACCGCGTCTGCCTAGGCGAGCTTCAAACGAGCGTAACTCTCACTTGCGTTGCGCGAAAGGGACGGGAAAGGTCTCAAAATGTTCGCCTCTCTCAGCCCAACGCGCGGAACTAGAAATTGAGCGGCTGCGCCCACGGGAACCGCCGCGAAGACTAGAAAAGGCGGCCCCTTGCGAGCCTGGTCAATCACCTGCTGCTCCGGCTACAGTGCAAGCAGCGAGTCCGCGATAACTGCACAAGATGCGCGCCGGCGCGGCCGAACCGTGGCGTAAATTTCGTCGCGCTCCGCCAGTTCAAAGTGCCTTTAAAAATTCGAAGACCATTTACCGCGTCTGCCTAGGCGGGACCGCGTCTGCCTAGGCGAGCTTCAAACGAGCGTAACTCTCACTCGCGTTGCGCGAAAGGGACGAGAAAGGTCTCAAAATGTTCGCCTTTCTCAGCCCCACACGCGGATCTAAAAATGGAGCGGATTCGCCCACGGGAACGGCCGCGAAGATTACAAAAGGCGGCCCCTTGCGAGCCTGGTCAATCGCCCGCTGCTCCGGCTGCATTGGAAGCAGCGAGTCGGCGATGACTGCACAAGATGCGTCGCGGTGCGGCCGACACGTGGCGTAAATTTCGTCGCGTTCCGCCAGTTAAAAGTGCCCTTAAAAGTTCGAAGACCGTTCACCGCGTCCGCCGGGGAGGCAACCGCGTCTGCCTAGGCGGGACCGCGTCTGCCTAGGCGAGCTTCAAA
>NW_028317718.1:58551-62018 GCF_055824585.1 Amblyomma mixtum
CTCGAGGAGGCGGTCCCTTTCCGCACAGGGTCCGGGGGACCCCTTCGTTGCCGCGCACACGGCGCGCCTCTGCGCTTTGCCGAACTGTGCTGCGCACACCGCGCTCGCGCCCGTCACCTCCCTGCACCCCGCGCGAGGTATCCCTTTTTCTCGCGCGGGCGTGCCCGGAACAGGGCGTTCCCGTCTCTGCGCTTCTCGCAGCAGTTCGGCTACTTCTCCGCGGGCCAGCAGGCAGCGCTTCGCCGCCCGTCCAAACAGCCTCGTCTCCCGTCGGACCGCTCTTTCCCTGCAGGTAATCCCTTCCTGCGGCGGTCGCTTTCTGAGGCGTGACGCTCTACGGCTAGCAGCCGCCGGCCCGCGTTACGTCAGCGCAGGGCGACCCGACTCTGCCGCTTTGCGCGCGGCTGAAGGGTTCGACCCGCTCTCCTCCTCATTCGCAAAGTCTTTCGAGGGATCTTCGGCGTTCCGTACAGAGCCGTCCTCTTTGCCGACACGGTCAAAACGAGTCGCCGGCCGCGCCATCCCCGGGCGCCGGCGCCTCTCTTGATATATGATCCGACCCTCAGACAGACGAACCCAAGGGAAGACCCAAGGGCGCAATGTGCGTTCGAAGAATCAGTGCTCAGTGTGTCCTGCAATTCACACCAAGTCTCGCAGCTGGCTGCGTTCTTCATCGACCCGAGAACGAGTGATCCACCGCTTAGAGTCGTGCGTTTGGTTTGTTCAAATCCGTACAGTACAACCAGGGTTTTAGGCACCGGGCTTTTCCCCTGGTCTCCAGTCGCAGTTTCGACCGACGTCTTTCGCGCCTCGCAGCCGTCCGTTCGGCATGCTGCGCGTGCCTCAAAGCCAAAGCGAGCAAAGTCTCTCGAAGCTTTTGTGCGATAATGGCTTGCGCGTCACTAATAGGATGACGAGGCATTTGGCAACCACTAAGGCAGAAGTGCTGAGCCGACGCGTGACGCTCCAATTCCGGTCTTCATCAGAGGTGGGTCTTCTTGTGCCTTCTTGGGCACGCCCGCTCCGCCCGCACGGGCCTGACCGCAGAACACCTCGAAGCACCGGCGTTTGCTAGAAATATACATTCTTGGAGCTCTGTGCCACCGTCCTCACGCACCTTTCTGCGATCTGCAGCGACGCTACCCCCGGACTCCAGCAGCGGTTTTTTTTTGTTGCTGTTCACACTCAACTGCTGTTCACATCTTTCAAGGCGAGTCATCACCGCCTACCGCTGCTGCACCCTTTTGTAGGGGAGGGGGTTTTCCCAACGCCCCCCGGTCCGGTCGCCCCCGGGTGCGCCAAGTGCTGCTCCCTACTCGACCATTTCGCCACATCATTGCTTCGCAAGGAGACAGGCACCGCCTAGCCGTGGCTACGCAGCGCGTACTTGGAACAAGCCGCAAAGCGGACGTTCATCAGTCTACTCCCGCAATAGGAGCCCACCGGCCACAGTGCCATGGACGGCGTTTCGGTAGCGCACCGACAGACTACTCGAAGGCTGGGAAGGACGAAGCAGCAAGAGAACCCGGCTGCCGCGAATGCGTTCAAAGTGCGGGATTATAATCCCTCGTCCTTTTCGGTCCCGGTGCCTCCTTTCGCGCCGTCGGCGCGGCGTCAGACTCCGCGCCCGCAGTGCGAGACCTTTCGCGCGCGGCCGTTCCCTGGGCCGCGCGCGTCCCGCCGCGTGCGCGTCGCGCAGAAGCGCAGTTTCCAGCCAGCGAGCCGCGGTTCCTCTCGTACTTCGCAGCAGCCGCCGCCGTTTCCCTTGGCAGCGGGCAGGCCTTTCCCTCGGCCCGCCTACCGACTGGTGGTCGCAACACGACAAAGCCAGCGAGCCGCGGTTCCTCTCGTACTTCGCAGCAGCCGCCGCCGTTCCCTTGGCAGCGGGCAGGCCTTTCCCTCGGCCCGCCTACCGACTCGTGGTCGCAACACGACAAAGCCAGCGAGCAGCGTTTCCTTTCGTACTTCGCAGCAGCCGCCGCCGTTCCCTTGGCAGCGGGCAGGCCTTTCCCTCGGCCCGCCTACCGACTCGTGGTCGCAACACGACAAAGCCAGCGAGCAGCGTTTCCTTTCGTACTTCGCAGCAGCCGCCGCCGTTCCCTTGGCAGCGGGCAGGCCTTTCCCTCGGCCCGCCTACCGACTCGTGGTCGCAACACGACAAAGCCAGCGAGCAGCGTTTCCTTTCGTACTTCGCAGCAGCCGCCGCCGTTCCCTTGGCAGCGGGCAGGCCTTTCCCTCGGCCTGCCTACCGGCTCTGTTTGCGCCTCTTCGACGGTTGTCGACAACCGAAAGCCCACCATGAGTGGTGCGTTACGCCGTTCAAACCTGCGGATACAGCCCGTCCGACTTTCCTTGGTGACGGAGCTCCGCTGGGCGCAACAGTTTGTGCAGAGAAGCGGCTTCAGAATCTCGCAAACTCCGCGGTTGAGGCCTTCCCCCGCTTATAAGTGGGGGCGGCGCCGGGTGTGACAAGCACAATCCGGTAATGATCCTTCCGCAGGTTCACCTACGGAAACCTTGTTACGACTTTTACTTCTCTAAATGATCAAGTTTGGTCATCTTTCCAACAGACCGGCGCAACCGAAAGGCCGCGCCGGACATCGGTCCGAAGACCTCACTAAATCATTCAATCGGTAGTAGCGACGGGCGGTGTGTACAAAGGGCAGGGACGTAATCAACGCGAGCTTATGACTCGCGCTTACTGGGAATTCCTCGTTCAAGGGGAACAATTGCAAGCCCCTATCCCAATCACGAAAGAAGTTCCACGGGTTACCCAGTCTTTTCAGACAGGGATAAAGACACGCTGCTTCCTTCAGTGTAGCGCGCGTGCGGCCCCGGACATCTAAGGGCATCACAGACCTGTTATTGCTCTGTTTCGTGCGGCTAGGAGCCGCTTGTCCCTCTAAGAAGGTTGTAAGGTGCTGGGAACCCCGCACCTATTTAATAGGCTAGAGTCTCGTTCGTTATCGGAATTAACCAGACAAATCGCTCCACCAACTAAGAACGGCCATGCACCACCATCCACCGAATCAAGAAAGAGCTCTCAATCTGTCAATCCTCCCAGTGTCCGGGGCCGGGTAAGTTTTCCGTGTTGAGTCAAATTAAGCCGCAGGCTCCACTCCTGGTGGTGCCCTTCCGTCAATTCCTTTAAGTTTCAGCTTTGCAACCATACTTCCCCCGGAACCCAAATACTTTGGTTTCCCGGAAGCTGCCCGCCGAGTCATTTGAGTAACTCAGGCGGATCGCTGGTTGGCATCGTTTATGGTCAGAACTAGGGCGGTATCTGATCGCCTTCGAACCTCTGACTTTCGTTCTTGATCAAAGAAAACATTCTTGGCAAATGCTTTCGCAGTAGTTCGTCTTGCGACGGTCCAAGAATTTCACCTCTAGCGCCGCAATACGAATGCCCCCGTCTGTCCCTCTTAATCATTACCCCGTATTCCAAAAACCAACAGAACAGAAACGGG
>NW_028317718.1:62118-74618 GCF_055824585.1 Amblyomma mixtum
GGCGCGTCTGCCCCGGTAGACGGGGTTGCCTCTTTCGGACTTTGCCGTTCCGGCGCGTCTGCCCCGGTAGACGGGGTCGCTTTATTCGGACTTTGCCGTTCGGGCGCGTCTGCCCCGGTAGACGGGGTCGCTTTATTCGGACTTTGCCGTTCGGGCGCGTCTGCCCCGGTAGACGGGGTCGCCTCTTTCGGACTTTGCCGTTCGGGCGCGTCTGCCCCGGTAGACGGGGTCGCCTCTTTCGGACTTTGCCGTTCGGGCGCGTCTGGCCCGGTAGACGGGGTCGCTTTATTCGGACTTTGCCGTTCGGGCGCGTCTGCCCCGGTAGACGGGGTTGCCTCTTTCGGACTTTGCCGTTCCGGCGCGTCTGCCCCGGTAGACGGGGTTGCCTCTTTCGGACTTTGCCGTTCCGGCGCGTCTGCCCCGGTAGACGGGGTCGCTTTATTCGGACTTTGCCGTTCGGGCGCGTCTGCCCCGGTAGACGGGGTCGCTTTATTCGGACTTTGCCGTTCGGGCGCGTCTGCCCCGGTAGACGGGGTCGCCTCTTTCGGACTTTGCCGTTCGGGCGCGTCTGCCCCGGTAGACGGGGTCGCCTCTTTCGGACTTTGCCGTTCGGGCGCGTCTGGCCCGGTAGACGGGGTCGCTTTATTCGGACTTTGCCGTTCGGGCGCGTCTGCCCCGGTAGACGGGGTTGCCTCTTTCGGACTTTGCCGTTCCGGCGCGTCTGCCCCGGTAGACGGGGTCGCTTTATTCGGACTTTGCCGTTCGGGCGCGTCTGCCCCGGTAGACGGGGTCGCTTTATTCGGACTTTGCCGTTCGGGCGCGTCTGGCCCGGTAGACGGGGTCGCTTTATTCGGACTTTGCCGTTCGGGCGCGTCTGCCCCGGTAGACGGGGTTGCCTCTTTCGGACTTTGCCGTTCCGGCGCGTCTGCCCCGGTAGACGGGGTCGCTTTATTCGGACTTTGCCGTTCGGGCGCGTCTGCCCCGGTAGACGGGGTCGCTTTATTCGGACTTTGCCGTTCGGGCGCGTCTGCCCCGGTAGACGGGGTCGCTTTATTCGGACTTTGCCGTTCGGGCGCGTCTGCCCCGGTAGACGGGGTCGCCTCTTTCGGACTTTGCCGTTCGGGCGCGTCTGCCCCGGTAGACGGGGTCGCCTCTTTCGGACTTTGCCGTTCGGGCGCGTCTGCCCCGGTAGACGGGGTCGCTTTATTCGGACTTTGCCGTTCGGGCGCGTTCGCCCCGGCCGACGCGGGACGAAAGTCGTTTGCGACTTTGCCTTCCCTGTGTAGGGCGTTCAAAGGCGAATCTTTTGTTACCAATCTCGTCACTTTGCTGCCAGTCTGGGCCGAGATACGTGCGATTGAACGGTATCGCCTAGGCAGACGCGGTACGGGGTTTTCGAATTTTTAAAGGTCCTTTTCTTTGGCGGAGCACGACGAATTTTACAGCGCCGCGTCGGCCGCGCTGCGGCGCATCTTTTTCGATCATCACATTGCGGTCGGAGCAGCGGGCGATTAACCGCTCGCGACAGGGAGACTTTGACCATTTCAAACTTTTCACGGCCGGCCCCTATGTCTCAAGCCTACGAATTTGAAGTCAGTGTGCAGGCGAATCTTTTGCCACCGGTCCCGTCGTTTTCCTGCCATTCTCGCTCGAGATAGGGGCGATTCAACAGTCTCGCCTAGGCAGACGCGGTCCCGCCTAGGCAGACGCGGTTCCCTCCCCGGCGAACGCGGTAAATGGTCTTCGAGTTTTTAGAGGCACTTTTACCTGGCGGAACGCGACGAAATTTACGCCACGCGTCGGCCGCGCCGGCGCGCATCTTGTGCAGTCATCCCCGACCCGCTGCTTCCAATGTAGCCGGAGCAGCGGGTGATTGACCAGTCTCGCAAGGGGCCGCCTTTTCGAATTCTCGCGGCCGTCGCCTTGAGCGCAGCCGCTCAGTTTTTAGTTGCGCGCGTTGGGCTGAGAAGGGCGAACATTTTGAGACCTCTCCCGTCCCTTTCGCGCAACGCAAGGCAGAGTTACGCTCGTTTGAAGCTCGCCTAGGCAGACGCGGTCCCGCCTAGGCAGACGCGGTTGCCTCCCCGGCGGACGCGGTGAACGGTCTTCGAACTTTTAAGGGCACTTTTAACTGGCGGAACGCGACGAAATTTACGCCACGTGTCGGCCGCACCGCGACGCATCTTGTGCAGTCATCGCCGACTCGCTGCTTCCAATGCAGCCGGAGCAGCGGGCGATTGACCAGGCTCGCAAGGGGCCGCCTTTTGTAATCTTCGCGGCCGTTCCCGTGGGCGAATCCGCTCCATTTTTAGATCCGCGTGTGGGGCTGAGAAAGGCGAACATTTTGAGACCTTTCTCGTCCCTTTCGCGCAACGCGAGTGAGAGTTACGCTCGTTTGAAGCTCGCCTAGGCAGACGCGGTCCCGCCTAGGCAGACGCGGTAAATGGTCTTCGAATTTTTAAAGGCACTTTGAACTGGCGGAGCGCGACGAAATTTACGCCACGGTTCGGCCGCGCCGGCGCGCATCTTGTGCAGTTATCGCGGACTCGCTGCTTGCACTGTAGCCGGAGCAGCAGGTGATTGACCAGGCTCGCAAGGGGCCGCCTTTTCTAGTCTTCGCGGCGGTTCCCGTGGGCGCAGCCGCTCAATTTCTAGTTCCGCGCGTTGGGCTGAGAGAGGCGAACATTTTGAGACCTTTCCCGTCCCTTTCGCGCAACGCAAGTGAGAGTTACGCTCGTTTGAAGCTCGCCTAGGCAGACGCGGTCCCGCCTAGGCAGACGCGGTTGCCTCCCCGGCGGACGCGGTAAACGGTCTTCGAGTTTTTAAAGGCACTTTGAACTGGCGGAGCGCGACCAAATTTACGCCACGGTTCGGCCGCGCAGGCGCGCATCTTGTGCAGTTATCGCGGACTCGCTGCTTGCACTGTAGCCGGAGCAGCAGGTGATTGACCAGGCTCGCAAGGGGCCGCCTTTTCTAATCTTCGCGGCGGTTCCCGTGGGCGCAGCCGCTCAATTTTTAGTTCCGCGTGTGGGGCTGAGAAAGGCGAACATTTTGAGACCTTTCCCGTCCCTTTCGCGCAACGCAAGTGAGAGTTACGCTCGTTTGAAGCTCGCCTAGGCAGACGCGGTCCCGCCTAGGCAGACGCGGTAAATGGTCTTCGAATTTTTAAAGGCACTTTGAACTGGCGGAACGCGACGAAATTTACGCCACGGTTCGGCCGCGCAGGCGCGCATCTTGTGCAGTTATCGCGGACTCGCTGCTTGCACTGTAGCCGGAGCAGCAGGTGATTGACCAGGCTCGCAAGGGGCCGCCTTTTCTAATCTTCGCGGCCGTTCCCGTGGGCGAATCCGCTCCATTTTTAGATCCGCGTGTGGGGCCGAGAAAGGCGAACATTTTGAGACCTTTCCCGTCCCTTTCGCGCAACGCAAGTGAGAGTTACGCTCGTTTGAAGCTCGCCTAGGCAGACGCGGTCCCGCCTAGGCAGACGCGGTAAATGGTCTTCGAATTTTTAAAGGCACTTTGAACTGGCGGAGCGCGACGAAATTTACGCCACGGTTCGGCCGCGCCGGCGCGCATCTTGTGCAGTTATCGCGGACTCGCTGCTTGCACTGTAGCCGGAGCAGCACGTGATTGACCAGGCTCGCAAGGGGCCGCCTTTTCTAATCTTCGCGGCCGTTCCCGTGGGCGAATCCGCTCCATTTTTAGATCCGCGTGTGGGGCCGAGAAAGGCGAACATTTTGAGACCTTTCCCGTCCCTTTCGCGCAACGCAAGTGAGAGTTACGCTCGTTTGAAGCTCGCCTAGGCAGACGCGGTCCCGCCTAGGCAGACGCGGTAAATGGTCTTCGAATTTTTAAAGGCACTTTGAACTGGCGGAGCGCGACGAAATTTACGCCACGGTTCGGCCGCGCCGGCGCGCATCTTGTGCAGTTATCGCGGACTCGCTGCTTGCACTGTAGCCGGAGCAGCACGTGATTGACCAGGCTCGCAAGGGGCCGCCTTTTCTAATCTTCGCGGCCGTTCCCGTGGGCGAATCCGCTCCATTTTTAGATCCGCGTGTGGGGCCGAGAAAGGCGAACATTTTGAGACCTTTCCCGTCCCTTTCGCGCAACGCAAGTGAGAGTTACGCTCGTTTGAAGCTCGCCTAGGCAGACGCGGTCCCGCCTAGGCAGACGCGGTTGCCTCCCCGGCGGACGCGGTAAATGGTCTTCGAATTTTTAAAGGCACTTTGAACTGGCGGAGCGCGACGAAATTTACGCCACGGTTCGGCCGCGCCGGCGCGCATCTTGTGCAGTTATCGCGGACTCGCTGCTTGCACTGTAGCCGGAGCAGCAGGTGATTGACCAGGCTCGCAAGGGGCCGCCTTTTCTAATCTTCGCGGCCGTTCCCGTGGGCGAATCCGCTCCATTTTTAGATCCGCGTGTGGGGCTGAGAAAGGCGAACATTTTGAGGCCTTTCCCGTCCCTTTCGCGCAACGCAAGTGAGAGTTACGCTCGTTTGAAGCTCGCCTAGGCAGACGCGGTCCCGCCTAGGCAGACGCGGTTGCCTCCCCGGCGGACGCGGTAAATGGTCTTCGAGTTTTTAAAGGCACTTTGAACTGGCGGAGCGCGACCAAATTTACGCCACGGTTCGGCCGCGCCGGCGCGCATCTTGTGCTGTCATCGCGGACTCGCTGCTTGCACTGTAGCCGGAGCAGCGGGTGATTGACCAGGCTCGCAAGGGGCCGCCTTTTCTAATCTTCGCGGCCGCTGCCGTGGGCGAATCCGCTCCATTTTTAGTTCCGCGCGTTGGGCTGAGAAAGGCGAACATTTTGAGACCTTTCTCGTCCCTTTCGCGCAACGCAAGTGAGAGTTACGCTCGTTTGAAGCTCGCCTAGGCAGACGCGGTCCCGCCTAGGCAGACGCGGTTGCCTCCCCGGCGGACGCGGTAAACGGTCTTCGAATTTTTAAAGGCACTTTGAACTGGCGGAGCGCGACGAAATTTACGCCACGGTTCGGCCGCGCCGGCGCGCATCTTGTGCAGTCATCGCCGACTCGCTGCTTCTACTGCAGCCGGAGCAGCGGGCGATTGACCAGGCTCGCAAGGGGCCGCCTTTTCTAATCTTCGCGGCTGTTCCCGTGGGCGCAGCCGCTCAATTTTTAGTTCCGCGTGTTGGGCTGAGAGAGGCGAATATTTTGAGACCTTTCCCGTCCCTTTCGCGCAACGCAAGTGAGAGTTACGCTCGTTTGAAGCTCGCCTAGGCAGACGCGGTCCCGCCTAGGCAGACGCGGTTGCCTCCCCGGCGGACGCGGTAAACGGTCTTCGAGTTTTTAAAGGCACTTTGAACTGGCGGAGCGCGACCAAATTTACGCCACGGTTCGGCCGCGCCGGCGCGCATCTTGTGCAGTCATCGCCGACCCGCTGCTTGCACTGTAGCCGGAGCAGCGGGCGATTGAGCAGTCTCGCAAGGGGCCGCCTTTTCTAATCTTCGCGGCCGTTCCCGTGGGCGAATCCGCTCCATTTTTAGATCCGCGTGTGGGGCTGAGAAAGGCGAACATTTTGAGACCTTTCCCGTCCCTTTCGCCCAACGCAAGTGAGAGTTACGCTCGTTTGAAGCTCGCCTAGGCAGACGCGGTTGCCTCCCCGGCGGACGCGGTAAATGGTCTTCGAGTTTTTAAAGGCACTTTGAACTGGCGGAGCGCGACCAAATTTACGCCACGGTTCGGCCGCGCCGGCGCGCATCTTGTGCTGTCATCGCGGACTCGCTGCTTGCACTGTAGCCGGAGCAGCGGGCGATTGACCAGTATCGCAAGGGGCCGCCTTTTCTAATCTTCGCGGCCGTTCCCGTGGGCGAATCCGCTCCATTTTTAGTTCCGCGCGTTGGGCTGAGAAAGGCGAACATTTTGAGACCTTTCCCGTCCGTTTCGCGCAACGCAAGTGAGAGTTACGCTCGTTTGAAGCTCGCCTAGGCAGACGCGGTCCCGCCTAGGCAGACGCGGTTGCCTCCCCGGCGGACGCGGTAAACGGTCTTCGAATTTTTAAAGGCACTTTGAACTGGCGGAGCGCGACGAAATTTACGCCACGGTTCGGCCGCGCCGGCGCGCATCTTGTGCAGTCATCGCCGACCCGCTGCGTCCACTGCAGCCGGAGCAGCGGGCGATTGACCAGTATCGCAAGGGGCCGCCTTTTCGAATTCTCGCGGCCGTTGCCTTGAGCGCAGCCGCTCAATTTCTAGTTGCGCGCGTTGGGCTGAGAAAGGCGAACATTTTGAGACCTTTCCCGTCCGTTTCGCGCAACGCAAGTGAGAGTTGCGCTCGTTTGAAGCTCGCCTAGGCAGACGCGGTCCCGCCTAGGCAGACGCGGTAAATTGTCTTCGAATTTTTAAAGGCACTTTGAACTGGCGGAGCGCGACGAAATTTACGCCACGGTTCGGCCGCGCCGGCGCGCATCTTGTGCAGTTATCGCGGACTCGCTGCTTGCACTGTAGCCGGAGCAGCAGGTGATTGACCAGGCTCGCAAGGGGCCGCCTTTTCTAATCTTCGCGGCCGTTCCCGTGGACGAATCCGCTCCATTTTTAGATCCGCGTGTGGGGCTGAGAAAGGCGAGCATTTTGAGACCTTTCTCGTCCCTTTCGCGCAACGCAAGTGAGAGTTACGCTCGTTTGAAGCTCGCCTAGGCAGACGCGGTCCCGCCTAGGCAGACGCGGTTGCCTCCCCGGCGGACGCGGTAAACGGTTTTCGAATATTTAAAGGCACTTTCACCTGGCGGAACGAGACGAAATTTACGCCACGTGTCGGCCGCGCTGCCGCCCATCTTGTGCAGTCCTCCTCGACCCGCTGCTTCCACTGTAGCCGGAGCAGCGGGTGATTGACCAGGTTCGCAAGGGGCCGCCTTTTCGAATGTTCACGGCCGTTCCCGTGGGCGCAGCCGCTCAATTTTTAGTTCCGCGTGTGGGGCTGAGAAAGGCGAATATTTTGAGACCTTTCCCGTCCCTTTCGCGCAACGGAAGGCAGAGTTACGTTCGTTTGAAGCCCGCTCCGGTAGACGCGCTTATGACCCGCGGGGGTCTGGGTACTTATCGCTGCATATATAAGGGGGCATACCGCCTAGGCAGACGCGAAACAGTAAAGCGTCCGCTTTGTCAGCAAAGTCCGAAACGGACCTCTCGACGCCCGGGAGGTGAATTCGGGCTTTAGGCGGCCTCGGCAGATGTGATTTTCATGAGTTTGTGCATTATTTATGCGAGTTTTGCGGCGAACGCGCCTCGAGTACGGCGGCTCGCCCGACGGCTATGTCCACGAGTACGGCTCGTGCGGGGCGCCGCGGAAGCGCGGTTGTGCGATGCCGCAGCAAAGCGCGCACGATTTGAGTGGCTTTTGCGGCGAACGCTCCTCGAGTACGGCGGTTCGCCCGATGACAATGTCCACGAGTACGGCTCGTGCGGGGCGCCGCGGAAGTGCTTTTTTGCGATGCCGCAGCAAAGCGCGCTCGATTTGAGGGGCTCTTGCCGCCAACGCGCCTCGAGTACGGCGGTTGGCCCGATGACAATGTCCACGAGTACGGCTCGTGCGGGGCGCCGGGGAAGCGCTTTTGTGCGATGCCGCAGGAAAGCGCGCACGTTTTGAGCGGCTCTTGCGGCGAACGCGCCTCGAGTACGGCGGTTCGCCCGACGGCTATGTCCACGAGTACGGCTCGTGCGGGGCGCCGGGGCAGCGCTTTCGTGCGATGCCGCAGGAAAGCGTGCACGATTTGAGCGGCTCTTGCGGCGAACGCGCCTCGAGTACGGCGGTTCGCCCGATGACCATGTCCACGAGTACGGCTCGTGCGGGGCGCCGGGGCAGCGCTTTCGTGCGATGCCGCAGGAAAGCGCGCACGATTTGAGCGGCTCTTGCGGCGAACGCGCCTCGAGTACGGCGGTTCGCCCGATGACCATGTCCACGAGTACGGCTCGTGCGGGGCGCCGGGGCAGCGCTTTCGTGCGATGCCGCAGGAAAGCGCGCACGATTTGAGCGGCTCTTGCGGCGAACGCGCCTCGAGTACGGCGCTTCGCCCGACGGCTATGTCCACGAGTACGGCTCGTGCGGGGCGCCGGGGATGCGCTTTTGTGCGATGCCGCAGCAAAGCGCGCACGATTTGTGGGGGTCTTGCCGCCAACGCGCCTCGAGTACGGCGGTTCGCCCGATGACAATGTCCACGAGTACGGCTCGTGCGGGGCGCCGGGGCAGCGCTTTCGTGCGATGCCGCAGGAAAGCGCGCACGATTTGAGCGGCTCTTGCGGCGAACGCGCCTCGAGTACGGCGGTTCGCCCGACGGCTATGTCCACGAGTACGGCTCGTGCGGGGCGCCGCGGAAGCGCGGCGTTGTGATGCCGCGGCAAAGCGCGCACGATTTGTGCGGCCCTTGCGGCGAAAGTGGCACGAGTACGGCGATTTACTCACCCACGGAGGTCTGGGTACTTATCGCTGCTATTATATGGGGGTCCCAGTGGAGCAGTCGGCGGCGCGCGCCCGCGTGTGCGCGCCGTGACCGGGTCTGATATGCGGCCTCGTGCCCAGCGTGTCCCCGTCCCTCGGACCCCACGGCATTCGTCTGCAGCCTCATCCGCGTCTGCGATAGGGGCTGGTTGTCGGACGACGCTGTTTCCACGTTTTACGAGGTGTGTTCCGTGCTACCCGGACTCGATTCCGTGCGAGCGCGCCGAAGACGCGGGCGTGTCCCGTCGTCTGGCGGCTTGGCCGTCTCGGCTACGCAGCAAGCGCCGTCCAGTTGCCTAATGCTGCGGCCCTAGAGGCCGATGTGCGCACTGGTGGGCGCGTTACAAATGCTTTGCCTAAAGGCACACGTGCTCTCTTGCCGCGTGGCGATTGCCGTACCTACGGGTCGGATGCCGCAGCGAGCTCGAACGATGCACGGGCAGCGCAAGCTGCCGCGAAAAAGATGCGTCGCGCGCTGGGGGTTTATGGCGGCCCTATCGGCGGCGACGAGGCACCCTTCTGGGGCGAAAAGGGAATGCCTATGCATCATACCTGGTTGATCCTGCCAGTAATCATATGCTTGTCTCAAAGATTAAGCCATGCATGTCTAAGTACATGCCGAAATAAGGCGAAACCGCGAATGGCTCATTAAATCAGTTATGGTTCCTTAGATCGTTTCTTTCTACTTGGACAACTGTGGCAATTCTAGAGCTAATACATGCATTGAGCCTGAAGGCCTTTGGCTGACGGGCGCTTTTATTAGACCAAGACCCATCGGGCTCTGCCCGTACTCTGTGGTGACTCTGGATAACTTTGTGCTGATCGCATGGCCATGAGCCGGCGACGTTTCTTTCAAGTGTCTGCCTTATCAACTTTCGATGGTAGGTTACTTGCCTACCATGGTTGTTACGGGTAACGGAGAATCAGGGTTCGATTCCGGAGAGGGAGCCTGAGAAACGGCTACCACATCCAAGGAAGGCAGCAGGCGCGCAAATTACCCACTCCCGGCACGGGGAGGTAGTGACGAAAAATAACAATACGGGACTCTTTTGAGGCCCCGTAATTGAAATGAGTACACTCTAAATCCTTTAACGAGGATCAATTGGAGGGCAAGTCTGGTGCCAGCAGCCGCGGTAATTCCAGCTCCAATAGCGTATACTAAAGCTGCTGCGGTTAAAAAGCTCGTAGTTGGATCTCAGTTCCAGACGAGTAGTGCATCTACCCGATGCGACGGCTCGGACTGAACATCATGCCGGTCCTCTCTTGGTGCCCTTCATTGGTGCGTCTCGAGGTGGCCTGCGCTTTTACTTTGAAAAAATTGGAGTGCTCAACGCAGGCGAGTCGCCTGAATAAACTTGCATGGAATAATAGAACAAGACCCCGTTTCTGTTCTGTTGGTTTTTGGAATACGGGGTAATGATTAAGAGGGACAGACGGGGGCATTCGTATTGCGGCGCTAGAGGTGAAATTCTTGGACCGTCGCAAGACGAACTACTGCGAAAGCATTTGCCAAGAATGTTTTCTTTGATCAAGAACGAAAGTCAGAGGTTCGAAGGCGATCAGATACCGCCCTAGTTCTGACCATAAACGATGCCAACCAGCGATCCGCCTGAGTTACTCAAATGACTCGGCGGGCAGCTTCCGGGAAACCAAAGTATTTGGGTTCCGGGGGAAGTATGGTTGCAAAGCTGAAACTTAAAGGAATTGACGGAAGGGCACCACCAGGAGTGGAGCCTGCGGCTTAATTTGACTCAACACGGGAAAACTTACCCGGCCCGGACACTGGGAGGATTGACAGATTGAGAGCTCTTTCTTGATTCGGTGGATGGTGGTGCATGGCCGTTCTTAGTTGGTGGAGCGATTTGTCTGGTTAATTCCGATAACGAACGAGACTCTAGCCTATTAAATAGGTGCGGGGTTCCCAGCACCTTACAACCTTCTTAGAGGGACAAGCGGCTCCTAGCCGCACGAAACAGAGCAATAACAGGTCTGTGATGCCCTTAGATGTCCGGGGCCGCACGCGCGCTACACTGAAGGAAGCAGCGTGTCTTTATCCCTGTCTGAAAAGACTGGGTAACCCGTGGAACTTCTTTCGTGATTGGGATAGGGGCTTGCAATTGTTCCCCTTGAACGAGGAATTCCCAGTAAGCGCGAGTCATAAGCTCGCGTTGATTACGTCCCTGCCCTTTGTACACACCGCCCGTCGCTACTACCGATTGAATGATTTAGTGAGGTCTTCGGACCGATGTCCGGCGCGGCCTTTCGGTTGCGCCGGTCTGTTGGAAAGATGACCAAACTTGATCATTTAGAGGAAGTAAAAGTCGTAACAAGGTTTCCGTAGGTGAACCTGCGGAAGGATCATTACCGGATTGTGCTTGTCACACCCGGCGCCGCCCCCACTTATAAGCGGGGGAAGGCCTCAACCGCGGAGTTGCGAGATTCTGAAGCCGCTTCTCTGCACAAACTGTTGCGCCCAGCGGAGCTCCGTCACCAAGGGAAAGTCGGACGGGCTGTATCCGCAGGTTTGAACGGCGTAACGCACCACTCATGGTGGGCTTTCGGTTGTCGACAACCGTCGAAGAGGCGCAAACAGAGCCGGTAGGCAGGCCGAGGGAAAGGCCTGCCCGCTGCCAAGGGAACGGCGGCGGCTGCTGCGAAGTACGAAAGGAAACGCTGCTCGCTGGCTTTGTCGTGTTGCGACCACGAGTCGGTAGGCGGGCCGAGGGAAAGGCCTGCCCGCTGCCAAGGGAACGGCGGCGGCTGCTGCGAAGTACGAAAGGAAACGCTGCTCGCTGGCTTTGTCGTGTTGCGACCACGAGTCGGTAGGCGGGCCGAGGGAAAGGCCTGCCCGCTGCCAAGGGAACGGCGGCGGCTGCTGCGAAGTACGAAAGGAAACGCTGCTCGCTGGCTTTGTCGTGTTGCGACCACGAGTCGGTAGGCGGGCCGAGGGAAAGGCCTGCCCGCTGCCAAGGGAACGGCGGCGGCTGCTGCGAAGTACGAGAGGAACCGCGGCTCGCTGGCTTTGTCGTGTTGCGACCACCAGTCGGTAGGCGGGCCGAGGGAAAGGCCTGCCCGCTGCCAAGGGAACGGCGGCGGCTGCTGCGAAGTACGAGAGGAACCGCGGCTCGCTGGCTGGGAAACTGCGCTTCTGCGCGACGCGCACGCGGCGGGACGCGCGCGGCCCAGGGAACGGCCGCGCGCGAAAGGTCTCGCACTGCGGGCGCGGAGTCTGACGCCGCGCCGACGGCGCGAAAGGAGGCACCGGGACCGAAAAGGACGAGGGATTATAATCCCGCACTTTGAACGCATTCGCGGCAGCCGGGTTCTCTTGCTGCTTCGTCCTTCCCAGCCTTCGAGTAGTCTGTCGGTGCGCTACCGAAACGCCGTCCATGGCACTGTGGCCGGTGGGCTCCTATTGCGGGAGTAGACTGATGAACGTCCGCTTTGCGGCTTGTTCCAAGTACGCGCTGCGTAGCCACGGCTAGGCGGTGCCTGTCTCCTTGCGAAGCAATGATGTGGCGAAATGGTCGAGTAGGGAGCAGCACGATGGCGCACCCGGGGGCGACCGGACCGGGGGGCGTTGGGAAAACCCCCTCCCCTACAAAAGGGTGCAGCAGCGGTAGGCGGTGATGACTCGCCTTGAAAGATGTGAACAGCAGTTGAGTGTGAACAGCAACAAAAAAAACCGCTGCTGGAGTCCGGGGGTAGCGTCGCTGCAGATCGCAGAAAGGTGCGTGAGGACGGTGGCACAGAGCTCCAAGAATGTATATTTCTAGCAAACGCCGGTGCTTCGAGGTGTTCTGCGGTCAGGCCCGTGCGGGCGGAGCGGGCGTGCCCAAGAAGGCACAAGAAGACCCACCTCTGATGAAGACCGGAATTGGAGCGTCACGCGTCGGCTCAGCACTTCTGCCTTAGTGGTTGCCAAATGCCTCGTCATCCTATTAGTGACGCGCAAGCCATTATCGCACAAAAGCTTCGAGAGACTTTGCTCGCTTTGGCTTTGAGGCACGCGCAGCATGCCGAACGGACGGCTGCGAGGCGCGAAAGAC